>NC_134484.1:286771930-286781930 GCF_040206685.1 Ascaphus truei | reverse complement strand
AGCCGGGCGCGCACGTGACTGTGACGTCACCGTGACGCGCGAACGGGCCGCTGCTCCACGCTTCTCCACGCTGCCAGCACGTATCCTGCCTTGCGGCTTTTTTTAGAATTAGCTGTGTCGGAGCAGTATATATATAATATTATTATAATATAATTAATTATAACAATAGAAAGAAACACAAAGCACAATCCCACAGAGATATCAATCCAATAAAGCTAATAACAACACATATAAATCGGAGGGTATTAACCTTTACAATCTAACTATCCCTATCCCAGCCTGCTGCCATTTAGGTCTACAGCTCGACAATGGCTGTAAAAATGTAGATACCACGAGTTTGACCTACTGTAGGCGCAAAGGGAGACAAGAAAGGAGAGAAAGAACATGGGGTAGTATGTCCTAATAATTGACCCCTTAATTGGTAAGATATGCACTCACAGCGATTCAAGCCTTTTATCCACCCTGGGATCTGGAACTGCACACAGTATTCTTTGGACGTCCTGGATATTGTTCTTCAGATTCTCCCCATGTGTCTGCAACGGTTCCAAAAGCCTCCGTCTCACAGATTTTGATGCATGTATAAGGGAAGGTAAAGGACACACAAATAGTGTAACACTATTTAATAATAAAAATCTTAATAGACCATAATAAGTTAAAAACTCACAATCTATGAGCTCTTTAAAAGCAATTGAGACTGTTTGAGTATCTCACACTCGTCGTGTATACCGGCTCACAGCTGGACTCACAGCACTCACTGTCCTGCGGTTAGTATCCCGGTACACCTCTGATAGTCCTCTGGTGTACTTTGACTCTGACTTTGGTACCTCAGTCCAATACAATTCAAGTATCTGGGTCCCGTGAAATCCTCACACCCCTCCAGGTACTCACTCATTCTTGAAAAGAGAATATACTTCAGCGCACGGAATCAATTGAATAGAGAACCCTATGTCTCAGAGGTCAAGGAATTCCAAAAAAATACCTCACTCTAGATGTGTGTTGTACAAATAAAATTAATTTTAATAAAAATAAAACAAAAACTTGATACTTAAAAAACAAATTGTCCCAGCTGGGTGCAAATTACACCAAACAATATTCAGCATTTACACTAAAAATAAAACATTTAACCAGGTATATGCTTCTAAAAAAGCAGGCACTTTCCACTTTGCAAAGTATCCCTTATGTACATATATTTACTTGCATGCATATATATAACCATTAAGATTGTTTGCAATGTTAGTGACCTCTATGGTAGGCTTGTACGTCCTCCCTGGGGGAACAAAAAGGGCTGTTTGATCCTTTCTGTGAACCCCCTAGGTGGTGCAAAACAGAACCCAACACAGATGGTCACTAATAGCTGACTCCAAGGAGAAATCACACAAACATGTTATATCAATGAGACCAATGAAGTCCAGCTGATGGTATATGACAGTCCAATATGGATTGGAGAAATATGGCGATCTTAAAGAATCTCAAATTAAATTTCTTATTGAGGGTATCAGATTCATCCTGGGACATAATTCCTTCTGGTTCAACGGCGAGCATTATCTGCAAACAAGAGGTACAGCCACGGGAACAAGATTCGCGCCGAGTTACGCCAATCTCTTTATTGGTTGGTTGGAAGACCATTTTTTATGGTCTAATAACATCTTCAAAACCAGAGACATAACATAAAACACAGACAAAGCTCAGTGCACATCCAGAAAAACTTATATGCGGTACAGTGCCTAAATATACATGTATAAATAACTAATAAATAAAATGGTCTTTTAGTTTTACATTTTGGCCAAATTGTTGTAAGCCCTTGAGCCAACTACACGGCAGACCACGTTTCAAGGGTCCCTACACTAATATATGTTTTTCTGGATGTGCACTGAGCTTTGTCTGTGTTTTATGTTATGTCTCTGGTTTTAAATATATATATTGCCATGCTCAGTAGCACTCCTCTGTGAAACTTATATGCTTATATATATGTTGTGGGTATTTTGGGGGTTCAATATGAGCTTGTAGGTGTTCTGTATGTTTTCTAATAACATCTTTGGCACGAGTCTTGTGCTCTGGCGCAGATATATTGACGATGGGGTTATTATTTGGAAGGGGTTTGAAGAAGCCCTGATTGAGTTTTTTGAACACATCAACAACAATCATGTTAACTTGCATTTCACTCACACTTACAGCAAAACCAACATAGAATTTTTGGACTTGCTGATAATGATTGAGGATGGGAACATACATACAAAAACCCACTTCAAACCTGTTAGCTGCAATAACTATTTGCTAGCAACCAGCGAACATATGCAACAATGGCTTGATCACATCCCTTATGGGGAATTTAGAAGGCTAAAATGTAACTGTTTTAGAAACAGTGACTTCCTTGTCCAATCATCCTCCCTTAGTGAAAAATGTATAGAGCGCAAATATAATAGACATATAGTAGAGGGAGTATTTCAGAAGGTCTCCCAAACATATAGATCAAATATGCTCTTATATAGAGAAAAAGAACACCAAACAATAAACAACTCAGCTTCTTTTATTCATTTTATTACACCATACAGTTGCAAATCCAGACAGATTGAATAAATTCTGAGAAAGCACTGGCATATCCTGGAAGGAGACAGAATTCTTGAGCCAATCCTTTCGGATAAGCCGAAAGTAATTTTCTCAAAGGCACGAGATCTCAGGCAACAATTAGTACCTAGTTTCCTGAAAAGGGAAAGAGAGGATACATGGCTAAGTCAAGATAATAAGGGTCTTTTCAGGTGCACCACGTGCAGAGAATGTCGGTGCAATACGTCACAGCCAAGCCAGATAAAAGAATTTGTCTCTAAAACAACAGGAGAAATATACAAGATTAAGGAAAACATATCTTGCAATAGTGTATGGGGTGGTTTATCTCATAGCATGTGGGTGTGGGACCCAATACATTGGCCGCACAAAACGGTCACTCAAAATAAGAATGGCAGAACATGTGCGAAACATTGGAAAAGGGATAGAGACACACAGCATATCCAATCATTACAAAAAAGTGCATCAGTATAATTCTAAAGATCTGTTTTTTTGTGGGATAGAATTAGTACAAAAAAACTGAAGAGTAGGAAATTACATTAAAAAAAATATCTCAACGTGAAACCCCCTGGATTTATACATTAAAAACACTAACTCCATTGGGACACAATATTGAGATAGATTTGAATTCCTTCCTATAAATATCCCACAATGCACAACTATCCTGAGAAGTTAAATATATACTTTGCATCCTTTTTATAACATGTTTTTCCTTTTTCTCCTTGTCTCTCCTTTCCTTTCTTGTTTTGTTCCTTCAAGAAAGATTAATATAAATTCCGATATAAAATTGTTATTCTAAGCACAATGAAAACCTTTTCATTCTATTTAAAATTACCCTCGATTTAGATTATAATGTTAACAATGAGTTTCATATATATAATAGTACATATACCTGTCTTTTATTTAGTTTCCCTTAAACAAGCCTCAATTACCCCCTTTTTTAATAAAGCATAACAAGTATGGTACATATAGGTAGAAAACAAATCAATTTAAGTATTCTATTAATCTATTATGGAGAATTACAATATACCATGCTCTATTAGCACTAGGGTTACTAAACATAAATGAAGCTTACTTCAAAAAAGGAGTTTTAAAGGGAAAACTTTTGAAACTTCATTTAGGGTGTTAACAATACTTTTATTACATGTTTTTGGTTACACTGCAGTCTATAGCCGCCATGCTTATTTTGGGTGTCAAATTATAATATTTGATGTGTGCATACTGTGTTCATTAATCAGGCTAATCAACCATCTTCAGCCTGTTAAGAACATGGGTGGGTACAGAAACTGGCACCTATAAAGAGGAGTCATTCAAATACAGAGAAACACAACCCCTGACGAAGCCCTTGATGGGAGAAACGCGTAGGGTTAATCATACAGAAACTTGCAAACTTGCAACTTGAAACCAGTTAAAGAAGTGGTGTATGTGAGAGAAAGAGGACACATCTATTCAACTCTTCTGTTGGCGCCAAATCTCCTAATACTGTGGAAACCACAGGATCGACGGGGAGGGCTGGAGTTAGAGATGTGAGGTAGAGGACGCAGACGCAAGACGCAGAGACACCAAGCGAGCAGCGCCATTTGGAGGCGTACCATGTGATCGCTAAAGACACTTGCGGACGGAGAACCGCACTGGACGACAGCAGAGGAGAAAGTGGAGCATCCAGTGGGTTGCAGTACCCCAAGGACGTGTGCAGCAACCACTCCACTAAGCCAGAGGCGACAAGGGAACAAAGAGGAACTGCTTCTACCTGCAGTATCCCACAGATACTCAGTACAGGTAACTGCTGTCTGCACCTGGTGAGTGGAGTCATAATATCTCTCCGCTGAGAGATCGAACACAATTGTGGAAAACTTTAAATGTGTGTGAACAGCCAGAAATGCTCCAGGTGAAGGGATAATACCCGTATATAATTTACCTGTGTATGCACATCAATCCACCTTTTCCACTCTGTGATAGCTGCAAACAGTGTGTAAGATATATCCTCAAGAGAGCTGTATTTCCATTGCCTTACTACCTCCTCCCTCTTACCCAGCCACATATATTACAAGCACGGAAAACAAGAAGAAACTTAGTATTACTACTTTTTTCTCAGTAACAAAATCGACTGTCATATACCATCAGCTGGACTTCATTGGTCTCATTGATATAACATGTTTATGTGATTTCTCCTTGGAGTCAGCTATTAGTGACCATCTGTGTTGGGCTCTGTTTTGCACCACCTAGGGGGTTCACAGAAAGGATCAAACAGCCCTTTTTGTTCCCCCAGGGAGGACGTACAAGCCTACCATAGAGGTCACTAACATTGCAAACAATCTTAATGGTTATATATATGCATGCAAGTTAATATATGTACATAAGGGATACTTTGCAAAGTGGAAAGTGCCTGCTTTTTCAGAAGCATACACCTGGTTAAATGTTGTATTTTTAGTGTATATGCTGAATATTGTGTTGGTGTAATTTGCACCCAGCTGGGACAATTTGTTTTTTAAGTATCAAGTTTTTGTTTTATTTTTATTAAAATTAATTTTATTTGTACAACACACATCTAGAGTGAGGTATTTGTTTGGAATTCCTTGACCTCTGAAACATAGGGTTCTCTATTCAATTGATTCTGTGCGCTGAAGTATATTCTCTTTTCATCTATACTTTATACACATATGGGAATTGAAGATTCCCTTTTAATATACATCAGCAGCAGGCATCATTCCTTTTATAAAGTGAAAACAAAAACCATTACTACCATTGTTGCAAGCTCATTTAGCGCCATCTTTTTTTCTTTCTACTCACTCATTCTTAGTGGGTTTCTTGGTGCACCTCCGGTGCTTGTGCTCGGTTTGATGACGTGACTCTGTCTCGCGCGAGCTCCGCGCTCCTACTCGTGACGTCACATGTGCCAGTGATACACACAAGATAGAAGTGTGTCTTCTCACTCCTGCAGACTCTCATACACTAAAATCAACACGCCCTACGCGTTTCTCCTTGGAGAAATATGGCGATCTTAAAGAATCTCAAATTAAATTTCTTATTGAGGGTATCAGATTCATCCTGGGACATAATTCCTTCTGGTTCAACGGCGAGCATTATCTGCAAACAAGAGGTACAGCCACGGGAACAAGATTCGCGCCGAGTTACGCCAATCTCTTTATTGGTTGGTTGGAAGACCATTTTTTATGGTCTAATAACATCTTCAAAACCAGAGACATAACATAAAACACAGACAAAGCTCAGTGCACATCCAGAAAAACCAACATAGAATTTTTGGACTTGCTGATAATGATTGAGGATGGGAACATACAAAAACCCACTTCAAACCTGTTAGCTGCAATAACTATTTGCTAGCAACCAGCGAACATATGCAACAATGGCTTGATCACATCCCTTATGGGGAATTTAGAAGGCTAAAATGTAACTGTTTTAGAAACAGTGACTTCCTTGTCCAATCATCCTCCCTTAGTGAAAAATGTATAGAGCGCAAATATAATAGACATATAGTAGAGGGAGTATTTCAGAAGGTCTCCCAAACATATAGATCAAATATGCTCTTATATAGAGAAAAAGAACACCAAACAATAAACAACTCAGCTTCTTTTATTCATTTTATTACACCATACAGTTGCAAATCCAGACAGATTGAATAAATTCTGAGAAAGCACTGGCATATCCTGGAAGGAGACAGAATTCTTGAGCCAATCCTTTCGGATAAGCCGAAAGTAATTTTCTCAAAGGCACGAGATCTCAGGCAACAATTAGTACCTAGTTTCCTGAAAAGGGAAAGAGAGGATACATGGCTAAGTCAAGATAATAAGGGTCTTTTCAGGTGCACCACGTGCAGAGAATGTCGGTGCAATACGTCACAGCCAAGCCAGATAAAAGAATTTGTCTCTAAAACAACAGGAGAAATATACAAGATTAAGGAAAACATATCTTGCAATAGTGTATGGGGTGGTTTATCTCATAGCATGTGGGTGTGGGACCCAATACATTGGCCGCACAAAACGGTCACTCAAAATAAGAATGGCAGAACATGTGCGAAACATTGGAAAAGGGATAGAGACACACAGCATATCCAATCATTACAAAAAAGTGCATCAGTATAATTCTAAAGATCTGTTTTTTTGTGGGATAGAATTAGTACAAAAAAACTGAAGAGTAGGAAATTACATTAAAAAAAATATCTCAACGTGAAACCCCCTGGATTTATACATTAAAAACACTAACTCCATTGGGACACAATATTGAGATAGATTTGAATTCCTTCCTATAAATATCCCACAATGCACAACTATCCTGAGAAGTTAAATATATACTTTGCATCCTTTTTATAACATGTTTTTCCTTTTTCTCCTTGTCTCTCCTTTCCTTTCTTGTTTTGTTCCTTCAAGAAAGATTAATATAAATTCCGATATAACATTGTTATTCTAAGCACAATGAAAACCTTTTCATTCTATTTAAAATTACCCTCGATTTAGATTATAATGTTAACAATGAGTTTCATATATATAATAGTACATATACCTGTCTTTTATTTAGTTTCCCTTAAACAAGCCTCAATTACCCCCTTTTTTAATAAAGCATAACAAGTATGGTACATATAGGTAGAAAACAAATCAATTTAAGTATTCTATTAATCTATTATGGAGAATTACAATATACCATGCTCTATTAGCACTAGGGTTACTAAACATAAATGAAGCTTACTTCAAAAAAGGAGTTTTAAAGGGAAAACTTTTGAAACTTCATTTAGGGTGTTAACAATACTTTTATTACATGTTTTTGGTTACACTGCAGTCTATAGCCGCCATGCTTATTTTGGGTGTCAAATTATAATATTTGATGTGTGCATACTGTGTTCATTAATCAGGCTAATCAACCATCTTCAGCCTGTTAAGAACATGGGTGGGTACAGAAACTGGCACCTATAAAGAGGAGTCATTCAAATACAGAGAAACACAACCCCTGACGAAGCCCTTGATGGGAGAAACGCGTAGGGTTAATCATACAGAAACTTGCAAACTTGCAACTTGAAACCAGTTAAAGAAGTGGTGTATGTGAGAGAAAGAGGACACATCTATTCAACTCTTCTGTTGGCGCCAAATCTCCTAATACTGTGGAAACCACAGGATCGACGGGGAGGGCTGGAGTTAGAGATGTGAGGTAGAGGACGCAGACGCAAGACGCAGAGACACCAAGCGAGCAGCGCCATTTGGAGGCGTACCATGTGATCGCTAAAGACACTTGCGGACGGAGAACCGCACTGGACGACAGCAGAGGAGAAAGTGGAGCATCCAGTGGGTTGCAGTACCCCAAGGACGTGTGCAGCAACCACTCCACTAAGCCAGAGGCGACAAGGGAACAAAGAGGAACTGCTTCTACCTGCAGTATCCCACAGATACTCAGTACAGGTAACTGCTGTCTGCACCTGGTGAGTGGAGTCATAATATCTCTCCGCTGAGAGATCGAACACAATTGTGGAAAACTTTAAATGTGTGTGAACAGCCAGAAATGCTCCAGGTGAAAGGATAATACCCGTATATAATTTACCTGTGTATGCACATCAATCCACCTTTTCCACTCTGTGATAGCTGCAAACAGTGTGTAAGATATATCCTCAAGAGAGCTGTATTTCCATTGCCTTACTACCTCCTCCCTCTTACCCAGCCACATATATTACAAGCACGGAAAACAAGAAGAAACTTAGTATTACTACTTTTTTCTCAGTAACAAAATCGACTGTCATATACCATCAGCTGGACTTCATTGGTCTCATTGATATAACATGTTTATGTGATTTCTCCTTGGAGTCAGCTATTAGTGACCATCTGTGTTGGGCTCTGTTTTGCACCACCTAGGGGGTTCACAGAAAGGATCAAACAGCCCTTTTTGTTCCCCCAGGGAGGACGTACAAGCCTACCATAGAGGTCACTAACATTGCAAACAATCTTAATGGTTATATATATGCATGCAAGTTAATATATGTACATAAGGGATACTTTGCAAAGTGGAAAGTGCCTGCTTTTTCAGAAGCATACACCTGGTTAAATGTTGTATTTTTAGTGTATATGCTGAATATTGTGTTGGTGTAATTTGCACCCAGCTGGGACAATTTGTTTTTTAAGTATCAAGTTTTTGTTTTATTTTTATTAAAATTAATTTTATTTGTACAACACACATCTAGAGTGAGGTATTTGTTTGGAATTCCTTGACCTCTGAAACATAGGGTTCTCTATTCAATTGATTCTGTGCGCTGAAGTATATTCTCTTTTCATCTATACTTTATACACATATGGGAATTGAAGATTCCCTTTTAATATACATCAGCAGCAGGCATCATTCCTTTTATATAGTGAAAACAAAAACCATTACTACCATTGTTGCAAGCTCATTTAGCGCCATCTTTTTTTCTTTCTACTCACTCATTCTTAGTGGGTTTCTTGGTGCACCTCCGGTGCTTCTGCTCGGTTTGATGACGTGACTCTGTCTCGCGCGAGCTCCGCGCTCCTACTCGTGACGTCACATGTGCCAGTGATACACACAAGATAGAAGTGTGTCTTCTCACTCCTGCAGACTCTCATACACTAAAATCAACACGCCCTACGCGTTTCTCCTTTACGGCTTTGTCAGGGGCTGATATGTCTGTCTGTCCCTTACCTCAGGTTATATACCTTCCTCCCAATTTTAATTGATCAATTAAAAAATTATGCAATCTCTTACCAAATGAACATCACGTCTATAGTTATTGTGAAATCATACAGCTCCTCCATATCTATCAAAAAAATATTCTAATTACTAGATCTCATTAACTCATTGTGCTATTTTCATATTATGAAATTAAATTGAGTCATGATATTATTTGGATTAATTTACCCTGCTACATATTCATTCTATTATGAGTGATTGGGGAAAGGCACTAATAAGAATTATAATTGCTATTCTTCATTCATACATTTAGTTGCTGCATTTCATTATTTAATTAATTTGAGGACATCCATATAAGTATTTATATATAAGTGTAGGTTGTGTGAGTGTAAAGACCCCCTTTGGAAATAGTTGAGATAACTTATATATAAATGCTCATATAGATGTCCCCAAATTAATTAAATAATGAAATATGTGTGTATATATATGTGTGTGTATATAATGGTGAAAGACAGGGTTGCAGACCTGTCTAAGACATGCAAATGAATATACAGAAATATTTACAGTTGCTATATATATATATATATATATATATATATATATATATATATATATATAGCAACTGTAAATATTCCTGTATATTCATTTGCATGTCTTAGACAGGTCTGCAACCCTGTCTTTCACCATTATCACCCAGCAAACAGCACTTCCACTGCAGCAAGGGATTCTGGGAAATGACATGCAAATGAGCACACAGTGCCACCTTTTATCTCATGCTCACATTACATGAGCAACCCTT
>NC_134484.1:285937954-286065454 GCF_040206685.1 Ascaphus truei | reverse complement strand
TACCCCCCCCTTCACGCGAGACCTCCGGGCGAACATGAGCACACATAGAGTTGGGGGACCGGGAATTGTTGCTGAACCGTCTAGGATTGGGGGTAGAGTCGTGGTCCAGAGACTCGTGGTTACTCCTTAGTGTACCCCCACCCCACGGTGAAAACTGCGGCCAGACAGGACCATCCATGGGTCTCGGAGACATCGAGTTGTTCCTAAAGTTCTTTAGGTGGAAAGGGGATCCATAAACGAGCAGTTCCTTGGTGAGTACAGTTCTAGGAAATGAGAGTGGTAGAAGAAATATCCTTGGTACATGGCTCGCCCCGCAAAATGACTTGGAAATCCAGGACTGTGAAGAACCAGAGAGTTCCAGAGCAGAAACGGTAGAAGAACCCCCACTGAAAGCCCAGTCTTTAATAAAGGAACCTGAATCTAGGATCAGCGGCCCTGATAGTTGATCGAATACACCAGGAGGAACTTTGTAACAGAAAAAGTCTTGGCTGACCACTGCATGTTGGAATTTGCGAGGAATTTTTCCTCTAGAAGGCTCCCAGGTAATGGTTAGTAAGGGTATAGGCTGGTTGGAAGCATCTCCCGGTATTGGTATGGAAGGTGACAAGGCAAGCAGTAAACCAGGCATAGGGACCGAAATCTTGGGATACGTACAGAGTATTTCCAACTGAGAGGAAATAACAGGGGCAACCGAAAATTCCGAGGGACAAAACCATGGTTTAGCAGGAGCAGAGAAGCAAACAGTAGAGCACTCCAATACTGGGAAATCTTCATTGGGAGCTAATATTGTCAGTGAATCAGGAATAGTCCTTGGGATCTTCAAATCAGTAGCTTGAGAAAAAGGCAGAGCCAGGGTAGTGGTGGGAGGGAAGCTAACATCAGAAGCTGAAGTCTGTACCTCAGTGACAGGGCCCTGAGAATCAACAAGCAGCAAGTATGAACTATGAAAACTCTTAATGACAGGCACCTTAGGAGTACAAGGAGTCTTTTCCGAAACTGCAATGGCCCTAACCTCAGGGGTACCTATCCTGACAAAAACATGAATTGGTGTGTTTTCTAGTGCAAAATCTCTGATCACAGGACTCCTAACTGATAGTGAGGGTGTCTGGGTTTGATTAGAGAAAAAATCAGATGTATTGATAAGTGACTTAGAAACAATTACTGAGGTTCTAGATTTGCTGGACATGTGAGAAAAAATACCCTTTAAGACAGGAGTTTTAATTTCTTCCCAGAGTAACCCCATGTTTGCTGGGGCATATTTAGACACAGTACTGAGGGACTGGGTTTCAGCAAAGGCAGGACAGCTAAACAGCTCAGATTTAAACCCCAGGACTTGTAATATATGCATGGTGACCTCAGACAGTACTAAGGGAGTGACCACAGATATGCTGATCCCTGGAGAATTAGCCTGGACAGAGAAAACAGGGGAACCCCCAATCAGTATACTCCTTGTAGGAAGAGCTTCAGAATCAGAAGGAGAATCATTACCTCTCAGAGTCTCAAAACTAGTAAGACACAATTCAGCGAAAAGGGAAACAGTGTGCAAGCTTTTTACTAATCTATATGAAAAAGCGTCACTTTTGGGAGAAAACCGTGCGTCAGCAAACATTCCTGGGAACATAATATGAACCCCAGGATGAACATACAGACTACTGTATGCTTTTAACCCTAAGCTTAAAGAGGAGGAGAACTCAGACAGTACACGGGAGTGAATCATAACCGTACTGGTCTCTAAAGTAGGTATTTGATAAGGAATGTCTGGGAAACCAGAAATTACTGCAGACTCCATAATGTGGGAACTATGCGCTGAAGCAGGGATCACCGCTATGTGGGCGACAGGCTGGTTCAGCGAAACACCCGGGAGAAGGAACTCTGCGAGCAAGCTTAGGGAAAAACCTGACTCCTGAATACATTTATCAGGAACCAGAACTTTAGCCGAAGTCTCCGGAGACGAAACTGCGGAAACTTGAGCTGAAGCAGGGGATTTATAGCAAAGAATATCTAGAGACTCCGTACGGTTATGGGAATCCCTCAATGCAACCTCTGCTGTCTGACTTGTGGACTCATTCTCTGAGGCTAAAACGAAGGCATTAACTTGGAGGCAGCAAGAATTTACAGGGGTTAATGCAGACAATGCCTGAGAGTAAAACATAGGTAATCTTCTCTCTGAAGCTAGGGGCGTGACCATGGCTGACAGAGAAGAGGGATTTACCAAAGGAAACTCAGAGAGCTGCCCCACAGAGGTTAATACAGAAATAACCCTGGGAACAGAACTTAGGGATTCTTTCTCTGACGGGGAAAGTGCACAGGACTGCCTAGCAGAGTTTAAAGCTGGAAAACCCTCAAGAGCTGGAGTGACAGATTCGGAGTTAGAAATAGGGGAACAAAGGGACTTATTCTCTGATAGTAGAACCTTAGTGTTGGCTAGTGAAACATATGTATTCTCCAGGGGAACCTCACAGGACTGCTCGGCAGGGGTTAAAGCTGGAAAACCCTCAAGACCTAGAGAAAGGACTTCTGAGCTAGAAATAGGAGAACTAATGAACTTATTCTCTGATACAAGAACATTAGTGCTGGGTAGAGCAACATATGTATTCTCCAGGGGGACCTCACAGGACTGATCGGCAGGGGTTAACGAAAACATATCATTGGTGTCAGGGAACCCGCCATACACTCAGGGCAAGGATCCGTGGTAGACCAGGGATACAGCCAAGCGGCAGCGAAGCTGGCGAGGGGAGGATCCTGTTCCTTTATGCAAATGTCCAATGTCATGGAAAGGATATGGAGTGTTTTTTGGGCATCAGCCAACATGAGGAGAGGGTCCTCTTTTGCTATATAAATGTCTAAAGACAAGGCCAGGGAAGAGAGTTCTTTTTGGGCGTCGTCCAATTCTAAAGGATACACATTTTCCCAAGTTAAAGGGTAACCAGGAAAGCAAATACAAGCGGCCAGCGATTGTTTTAAGTCCCGGAGGCGGTAAACCTTCATCATGAGATCATTGCGGCATTTGTTTTGCAAAGGAGTTAAACCTACAAACACAATCAGATCTTCAATCAGGGGTATTATCTCACATAGAAACTGGTATTCACACTGGGACTGGTTTACAGGCTGGGACAGGCTTTCAGACAGAAACTTACCAACCCTCACCACAGGGCGGTCCGAGTTTGTGCGGCCGAGCATACTGTCAGGGTTCTGCTCGCCACAAACCAGGGTCGGACCGTGAGGCTGAGGTGGGGTTGTAAAAGCACCGACCTGAGACCGCGCAGGCTGATCCGGATTGCGCAGTTCGTAGTCATATGTCGCAGGATCAGGATTGGAGAAGACAGCGTCGTCGTTATAGAAGCCAGGGTCAGGACAGGAGATATCAGGATAAACATTGTTCAGGCAAGAGTTCGGCAACAGGTAGTCAGGAGAGCCCCGCTTCAGCTTAGGAGCGCGGGGTTGGCCTCTGCGCGAGCGGCGACCATGGCCCATGGTACTGGTCACAGGAGATGGTAGGCAGACCAGAGTAGCACACCGCTTTGCTGCACGGGTGCACCAGTGCTACAGCGCAAGAGTCCTGAGCGGGCTAGGGAATCCTCTGTCTCAGCGCAGGAACCAGGACACGGCCTCTCTAGATTAGGGAAAGAGTAGGCCCCAGGAACCAGGAAGCTGAAGATACACAGGGAAACCTCCGCTTCAGTGCAGGAATCCAGGAGACTGAAGGACACAGGGACGAAACCTCCGCTTCAGTGCAGGAATCCAGGAGTCTGAAGGACGCAGGGACGAAACCTCTGCTTCAGCACAGGAGAACAGGAGTGGACCGCTGCGTGAATATAGCAGCCGGTCACAGGAAACAAGGAGCTGAAGTGAACAAGAAGAGTACTTAGCTACAACACAGGAGATTGGAGCAGACCGCTGCGTGAATATAGCAGCCGGCCTTAGGAAACCTGGAGCTGCAGACAACAAGGAGAATACTCCGCTTCAGCATGAGAGACAGGAACAAGCGAGGGCTTGTGGCAGAACAGATAGTGACATCCAGGAAGGACTATGCTAGGCAGGGAGCATTATGGGAAGACAGTACTTAAAGGCCAGCGGGCCAATCCCCGGAGGGGGGTGTGAAGGCACTGCTCCAATGAGTGAACGCAAGTCTAGGTTGCAGTGATAGGCTGCACAGCTGCAATAGATACCAGAGGGAGTGTGTATTGCTTTGGTGAGTGAATCCAGGCTGCAGCAAACATCAGGAGAGGTGCTCCAGGACTGCACACGTCTGCAAGGTAAGGCAACCAGTAAACCGCGGAGCGGATTCCATACACTTGGTTATTCACAACTAAGATATTATTATTTATATTTGGGTTCTGGTTTAGCCTTTATATGTATATATATATACATATTGTGTGGAAAAGAAAGTATACCCTCTATGAATTCTCTGGTTTTACATATCAGGACATAATAACAAATCATCTGTTCCTTAGCAGTTCTAAAAATTAGGTAAATACAACCTCAGATGAACAACAACACATGACATATTACACATATTACACATATTACACCGTGCCATTATTTATTAAAAAAAAATAAAGCCAATATGGAGAAGCTGTGTGTGAAAAACTACACAGGCGACCAACTTTATTCTTACTTGGCTAGCTCCGCGAATTTTAGAAGATCCCGGCGATGTGCGGTTTTGTGTCGTTTTCTCCCGGGGTATATAGCATTATATTCGCGGCTGTGATTTAAGCATTTTATTCCGGCTGGCTGCAATACTGCAGTGCCGTGTAAAAATGCATGGGGGCGTTTGCGATCTGTTGTCTTTAAAGCCGTCTCCTATAACCCCTAATACACAGTACTGTACAGTTTTATTCATAGTGTACATGTGCAGGGGGTCTCCGGAGCTGAACCGCGTTGGTTTCAGGTCAGGGGACCCCCTGCTCCCCGAGATACAGCCCCCTTTATGAGGTGCCGGTATCCCTCTGCGTTTAAAGGTCCCGATCACGTGACCGCGACCTGTAAACCAAGCAGAAGGATACAGGCACCCCCTAAAGGGGCCTGTATCTCGGGGAGCAGGGGGTCCCGGACCTAAAACCACAGCGGTCCTGCTCCGGAGACCCTCTGCACATCTACAGTATGAATAAAAAACATATATAAATAAACACACGTTCCTTACCTTAGCGGCTATGTGCTACGGTAACGAAGCAGCATTTCTGTATTTTAATAATATTGTACAGTGAGCCAGAAATTAATGCTCAGGGGACACCCTGCTCCTACACAATATGATTAAAAATACAGAAATGCTGCTTCATTACCATAGCGTATAGCCGCTAAGGCAATGAAGGGGTTAACCTACCATTCCCGCTTTATTGTGGGTAGCGGGGGTGGGTGAAGGGGGTATTTGGCCCTTGGTGTGAGTTTAGGACTTGCAGGGGGGTTGCGCGTGCACTTAACCCCTTCACGACCATAGCAGTTAATACCGCTACGGTCATGAAGGGGTTAAGCCCTCCCGCTACCCCCCGCAAGCCCTAAACAACCACCGTTGGGGCTAATACCCCCTTCACCCACCCCCACTACCCACAATAAAAAAAACTCACACACAGCAGCCGCCAAAAAATAAATAAATAAATCTAAATAAATAAATAAATAAATGACTATAAATAAATACAATTGAAATACATTTTTATTTATAGTGTAGATGTGCAGGGGGTCTCCGGAGCTGAACCGCGTTGGTTTCAGGTCGGGGTACCCCCTGCTCCCCGAGATACAGCCCCCTTTATGGGGTGCCGGTATTCCTCTGCGTTTAAAGGGCCCGATCACGTGACCGCGGCCTGTAAACCAAGCAGAGGGTTACCGGCACCCACTAAAGGGAACTGTATCTCGGGGAGCAGGCGGTCCCCGGACCTAAAACCACAGCGGTTCTGCTCCAGATACCCTCTGCACATGTACAGTATAAATAAAACACAAACATCAATAAAGAATCGTTCTTTACCTTATCGGCTATGTGCTATGGCAATGAAGCAGCATTTCTGTATTTTAATAATATTGTACAGTGAGCAGGGGGTTCCCTGAGCCAGAAATTAATGCTCAGGGGACCCCCTGCTCCTTCACAATATTATTAAAAATACAGATTTTGCTCCCGGTCTAGCGAACAAGAGTTTCCCATTGTGGCGCAAATTGGGGTTGAAGGATCTGGAGGGTAGTAATACAATTAAATCTTTTGAGCTTTTAAAGTCAGAAACGGACATCCCCAACACAGAATTCATTAGATACCTCCAGGTCCGGGCTTTTTACAACGCACATCCGGTGAAACCACCGCTAACAAAGTTTGAACAGCTCTGCGTGAGAGGAACAAACACGCGGGGACTGATTTCTACCTTGTACAGAGACGTGGTCGGTACTGACAAACCAGTTACAGACAAACCTAGATTTATGGCCCAGTGGGAGTCAGATCTCCAGTGCACATTAGAGGACGAGGACTGGACGGCGATTTTTAGAGCGGCAGCGAGTAGCTCCATCTGCACGACCTTGAAGGAGAACTCATATAAGGTAATGTTGCGCTGGTATCTCACCCCAGTTAGATTAGCTAAATTCGTCCCAGGCTCTTCCCCGCTTTGCCCTAGGCAGTGCGGGGAACGGGGGGACTTGGTGCACATGCTGTGGTCTTGCCCGAGAATAGTACCGATTTGGACACAGATTAGAGATTGGCTACAGAGGCTCTTCCTGGGCCTCCAAATTACGCTTGACCCATGGGTGTTCCTATTAAGCAAACCCACAGATGAGGTTTCGCGCTCAGGGAACAGATTAATAGCACATTTTGCAACGGCTATGAGGTGTGAGACAGCAGCATTATGGAACCAGAACGTAATCCCATCACTAGCAAAGATCAGGAATAGAATTTGGTTCATATGCCGAATGGAAAAATTAACGAGTCTAATCAACGACTCCGGCGACAAATTCCAAAAAGTCTGGCTGCCCTGGTTGGCACAGACGGACATCCAGGGAGTGAACGATGCCACGATATGGCTATAATTTAAAGGAAGTGAGTTCTCCTATGAGGGGTGCCAGGGAGTGGGATGAGAAGGACGGTCCGGACGTAGGGATCCCCCAGGTAGCAATAATTTGGCAGAGGCAGTGCAACCTCAGTCGAGAGGGTGGTGCGGTATCACGGCGATGGCAATTCGCTACTGGCGTCGGTTGGAAGGACATAGGATGAAGATTCTTCGCATATCCCCCTCCCCCTTCCCTCTCCCAATCCCTCCCCTCCCCCACTCTCCGTTGTAGTCATGTCTGAATGTTTGTGATGTCTTGGCGTATCCCCATCACGTCGTCTGTTTAGTGTTGTATGTCCCACAGATGGAGTTTATTTGTGTGCGTACTGCAAAAGTTGACATTATGTTTATTTCTTCAATGTATGTATACAAAAACCAATAAAAAAGAATGTTTAAAAAAAAAAAAAAAAATACAGAAATTCTGCTTCATTACCATAGCGTATAGCCGCTAAGGCAATGAAGGGTTAAGGCATAATAAACAATAAATACATTACATACATATTTTTAATGTGTGTTTTAAACCTCACTGCCTTCACTGTAATCTATGTAAAAAACCCAGCACCTATTGTGTGTTTTAAACTTCCCTACCTACACGGTAATCTATGTAAAAACCTCTCCCCCTATTGTGTGTGAAGCTTCCCTGCCTTCACTGTAATCTATGTAAAAACCCCGCCCCCTATTGTGTGTGAAGCTTCCCTGCCTTCACTGTAATCTATGTAAAAAACCCTCCCCTTATTGTGTGTGAAGCTTCCCTGCTTTGACTAATCTGTGTAAGCCCCCCTCCCCCTATTGTGTCAGTTTAATTTGTCTGGCCTGTGTTTTCTGTGAGTGCAGTGTACTGTATGTAAATGTGGGGAGGGGGATCCCGTGTAAATAACCACACCCACACCTACTACCCACTACCCATCTGCACATGGCCCCTCCGCTGCTGCAAAAAAGAGACAAAAATTAAAACATACAAAGTAATGTCCCCTAACCCCTTAATCACCATAGCGGTTATTAACCGCTACAGTCATTAAGGGGTTAACCCACCCTCACCCACCACTCGGGATGCCTACATACCCTCCCACACTAACCCCCCCCTGTGAGGCCTAACCACCCAGTACCCACAAGGGAGGCCTACCCACATACCGTTGGGGAAACACCCCCCCACCCCCAGTACCCACAATAAAAACAGTACAGTGACCCACAATAAACAGCATTATATTTATTAAATACATTACCCACCCCCTGTGCCCCCCCATAAATACAAGATTTATCCTTTTACATACAGGGTTCATAACGCAGCCCCACGCGAGTCCCCGGTGGGCTGGCGGGGCACCTGGACAGACCTACAGTTTACCAGCAGCCCTTTTTACACAGGTTCTGGAGGCCTGCTGGTGGATCCCGCCAGCAACATGGCCCCCAGGTGGTCTCCTTGGGTCACCGTGGGCCATAATTGGGTCCCCACGGTAGGCCCGCGGATGTCTGGGAGCCCCGGGTAAGACCCACAGGTGTCTGCGGGGCCTCGAGTGGTTCCCTCGGGGGTCTGGGGAACTCACGGGTGCTCACTACAGGTCTGAGGTGCCCCCACAGAAGTGGGACCACACATCATCATCCCCGCACCTCCGCGGCGTCTGGCTTCAAAATGAGACGACATAGGCTTTTAAAGGCCTATGACGTCACATTTTTCGTCATGGTTCCCACGGTACTGATTGGGCCGTGAAAACCATGTGTTTTGGCCGACAAAAAAAAATGATGACGTCACTTAAAGGCAATGACAGCACAGCCAATCAGAATGGCTTTGCTTCAATTGCCTTTAAGATGACGTCATGAAAAGACACATGGCCGCCCTCACATGTTATGGTAGCCAATCAGAGCGTGGGAACTCCATCCCTACTCTGATTGGCTACCATACCATGTGAGGGCGGCCATGTGTCTTTTCATGACGTCATCTTAAAGGCAATTGAAGCAAATCAGGACCGTGGGAACCATGACGAAAAATGTGACATCATAGGCCTTTAGAGCCTATGTCGTCTCATTTTGAAGCCAAACGCCGCGGAGGAAGGACCTCCGGGCAAAAAAGAAGACCAGGGCGTGGCCCCGCTGGAAGGAGATAGAAGAAAGAAGAATACAGATGAAGATGGATTACAAATAGAAGACCCGTGGATTGATTTGGATTTTTAGATTAATGTTTATTTTTTTATGGTTTATTATTTTATGGGTTCCTGATCGTGGATTGGTTCGTGAGTAAGCTGCGCAACGGGAGTCGGTGGTGGCAAGTAATGGTAAGTGAACTAAAGAAATGTATTTTATTTAACTTGTTAATTTTTTCAAAAGGTTTTTTAACATGTGTATTTTTTTTTTGTGGTATATCATTTCTTGCCACTGTATGTATGTATCTATATATGTCTAGAGAGATATATACATACAGGGTAAGAAATGATGTTGTTTTAAAAGCTTGATTTGATGTGTTTTAAATTAATTTGTCTATGCTGCTATGCATTATTGTGAGTTTAAAGTATTTTAAAATTAGATAGATGTATTCCTTGGTATTGTATTGTGTGTTTGAGGGAGGTCAGCGATAGCCTTGGTTTTAAAGGTTGTATTTTGGTTGGTACTTATATTTTTTCACAGGCGAAATTGTTCTGCTCCAGGCGTGAATTAGTTAATTGTTTCATTGTTCGGGATGGAGTGTGAATTGTTTAGGGATGTAAATAAAGATTGCTAATTGATTTTTGTTTACTTGGTTGATTCATTTGCAGAATGTATATACATAGATTTTATGCATCATTTATATTGGAATGTGAGGTGTTTCATTGGTTTGTGATGATATAGATTGTGAGATCAGCTAGGATTATTAAAGGAAATTGATTTTAATGTAGTGTCTGTATGGAGAAGTGTTTGGTTGTAGGACAGTATGCTTTTGATAACCCTTCTACATTTATTTGTATATTGGTTCATCGTGTGTATATATACTGTGTATATATATATTTATATATACTGCTGCGACCGAGTTTATTCGAGCATTTGCCCGTTCTCGGCCGCAGCAGTAACCTGGCGCGCGCCAGAGGGTGCCGGGGGCGCGCCGAAGACACGGAGGAGCGCCCTCCGATCGGGGCTTTCTCCCTCCCGCTGCCGGGTCCGCCGGGTCCCCCGGAACCCCCTGCCGCCGTCCCCCACATCGCGGGACACCAGGGCTCCCTCGGGGAGCCCTGGACGCATGTGCAGGGGGCGCAGGCACCCGATGACGTGTGACCGCGCGTCGAGGGAGTGCGGCTAGCATGCCGGGGCATCCCCAGGCTTGCGGAGCTAGCCGCACTCAAATAAAATGTGCCGCCTCTGTACTGTATATATATAACCTGGCGCGCGCCGGAGGGTGCCGGGCGCGCGCCGAAGCCGCGGAGGAGCGCCCTCCGATCGGGGCTTTCTCCCTCCGCTCGCCGGGTCCGCCGGGTCCCCCGGAACCCCCTGCCGCCATCCCCCACATCGCGGGACACCAGGGCTCCCTCGGGGAGCCCTGGCCGCGCGTGCAGGGGGCGCAGGCTCCCGGTGACGCGCGGCACGCCGAGGGAGTGGGGCTAGCAAGCCGGGACATGTCCCGGCTTGCGGTACTAGCCCTACTCAAATTAAACGTGTCGCCAGTGTATATATATATATATATATATATATATATATATACAGTATATATATATATATATATATATATATATATATATATATATATATATATATAGTTGCATGATGAAGCCACTGTACAAATTCATGGGTGAAGGGTGGGTATCGTGCCTGTGTGGCTTAACCCCTTTATCACCTTTGCGGTTATTATCTGATAAGTTTTTTAAGGGGTTAATTGATATCTGAATGTACTTGCAATGTATTGGCTTTTGATTTAAGTTTACTTGGTTGATTCATTTGCAGAATGTATATGGTGCATAGATTTTTTGCATCATTTATATTGGAATGTGAGGTGTTTCATTGGTTTGTGATGATATAGATTGTGAGATAAGTTAGGTTTATTAAAGGAAATTGATTTTAATGTAGTGTCTGTATGGAGAAGTGTTTGGTTGTAGGACAGTATGCTTTTGATAACCCTTCTACATTTATTTGTATATTGGTTCATCGTGTGCATATATACTGTGTATACCGTATTTCCTCGATTCTAAGATGCACTTTTTTTCCCTTTTTCACGTGGCTGAAATAGGGACTGCATCCTAGAATTGATGTACTCAAAAAAACAAAAAAAAAAACAGCCAGGGGCGCTGCATAAGAAGCCACAGCACCTTTCAGCGTTTCCCCTGCGTTTCTGACACCCCACCCGCCCCCACACAGAAGGAGCAGTGTGTCCCGCTGCATGCCCCGTGACTCGCCACCAACCCCCCCCCCCCTCCCTCCAAGTACTTCAACGAGGGTGTACTTTCTTTTTCACAAAAAAAATCACTTTTTGCACTACTAATTTGTGTGTGTATGTGTGTATATATATGTATATGTACAGTGGCGACCAACTTTATTCTAACTCGGCTAGCTCCGCGAATTTCAGATTATCCCGGTGATTTGTTAGAATAAAGTCTGCCGCAGCAGTATATATATATAATATATATATATATGTGTGTGTGTGTGTGTGTGTGTGTGTGTGTGTGTGTGTGTGTGTGTGTGTGTGTGTGTGTGTGTGTGTGTGTGTGTGTGTGTGTGTGTGTGTGTGTGTGTGTGTGTGTATACATATATATACTGTATATATATACACACACACATTAGTAGTGCAAAAAGTGATACATTAATTTTAAACTAATTCAGTGGATAGTGTAGTTGTGTATAATGAAATATCTGGAATTTGAAGGTCTCTAGGTTTTCATAGTTAAATTGTCCCATGTATTCCCCCACAGGGGCAGCATTGGGTCTGGGTATATGTTTTCTGCAAATATTTGCATCCATCTGTTTAGTGGCAGTATGTATTTAGCACGGCAATTGCTGAGACTCGTTGTGTAGCAGGCACAAAGAGCAAATAACTAGCTAACATTGGGACTATCCAACTGCGGAACCCTGCTTTTTTCCCTTTTATATAGTACTTTGCATTTTACCATCTCATTTTTTATCTTACTATCCAGTGGCTGCCAGAATCTTTTTCAAAAGTTAATCCTCCCACATCATTTGTTGAGAGGGAGCTTCCTCTACATAATAATAGTACGTGAGAAAGGGTGTGGCCCCATTTGGATCAGGTTTAAATACTGTGGTATGGTGAATATTTTTTCAAGACTGATTCAAAACTTAACCTTGCAAGATTGGTGCAGATAAACAAAATAACTATCATAGTTTATTAGCTAACAAGTACCAAGTTGTGATCACTGAAAAGCCAATTCTATGCTGAATTTATTTGCCTCTGTAGAAAGGTGAGATGCAGTACTTTTTGTCCTTACACATTTGCAGTCTTTCTTTAATTATTGATTTAAAATGGGTTGAAGTAGATTTATTTTTTAAGTGCACAAGGGACATATGTAAAAAAATTAAAGGCATTCACAATTTTGTCAGGTCATGTTTTAGTTCAATTTCATCTAAATCCTAAAACAAATGTAGAGTAAATGTTTGCTTTCATTATGTAATATGTAATAATATATAGTGCGGTACAGGTTCTTATATATTCTGCATATATTATATTTAGCTATCTTTATCTTTCTAAAATGTATATGAACAAGCCCTTTATACAGTCCAGTATTATATTGTATCTGTATCTAATTGATGATACTAAATAAGTAAAGCAGCACCTCTCCCCTTGGTGCATTGTAACAAGGAATTTGTTAAAGGCTTTATTTAGTCAGCTCCATTGGTACATTGCTCTGTTTAAAAGATACTCTTTCTCCAAGGTGCGGTAAATCTGCTAGCAGACATTTATTGTCACTAGTCACTACAATATATGAATAATAATTAAGAAATGCCTACAATTATATACAGAATGTAAAAGCATTTTATTAAAAAAAATTCTTTGTTACCATTGTATTTAATTTGCAGAATAAGTGGCGTTATACTTGGTGAAAAAGAAGAATCAGGCACATGGTCTTAATCATCAAATGAAAAGGGGTTTAATGTGCCAAGGAATCCAACGTTTCGGCAGTAATACTGCCTGTCTCAAGGTGTAGGCAGTAATTACTGCGGAAACGTTGGAATCCTTGGCACATTAAACCCCTTTTCATTTGATGATTAAGACCGTGTGCCTGATTCTTCTTTTTCACTGGATCTATTTGGGACATCAGGAGCTCCCCATAACCAGCGCACCGGCTGTTAAGTACCCCACTTTCACCCTTTTTGTTTGAGTGCGTGCACTACCTTCATTGCAAGTTTTATACTTTCCAGGTCAAATACTGTAAATGGTTTCATGTGAAGATAATATCAAAAGGCTACAAATAACATCATGGTGAGTAAGACAGCTGTTCATGTCAAAATAGTTTTCTTTGAACTCAAAGAAATAATACACAAAACAGATGCCCTTATCTTATAAATGATAGTGAATTGTAAAAATATTAATTCTGCCATTTCCCTCCCTCACTTCATCCAATCCCTCTGGTGCTTCCAATACTTTTCAAGCCTAGCACCCAAAGTAGTTGAAAAAACTCCCTTTTTCAAGTAATATTATCCAAACCCTACTGTTCTCCACACTTCTTTCTATATTAACATATTTTAGAAACTGGAAAACAGGCGCAGTGCCTACTAAAAGAAAAAGTGACTTCTTGATTATCTCTACTCCTGTTGTCATTTTCACCTTTTAAAGTTTCAATCTGTGTCCAACAATACATTTTAGTCTACATTCTTTTGAGTCGCCAGGTTACCAATGTTTTTGTTATTTGGCAATATGTTATTATTCATAAATATTATTTCTACATTGGAATATTTCATTTATCCTGTACTGTATTTGGTTGGTGCCCTAGATATAATTTATAGTACTAATAACCATAATAACAAAAAGACCACGAGAGCAGCCTCTCATGTGATCAATAAATGGTCATGTGCTAAACACATGGCACATAACATTCTAGTCATATAAGATTATAACAAAATTATTTTTAAATGTTAAGGGAAAAAAGCATTTCTATGTATTGAGAATGATCATAATTTTAAAAGGAATTAACTAATTGACTGTCTGTGATCCTACATACTCAAACTATGAATATATTGACTCCATGCAGTCAATTAGTGCTCAGTGAAGATGAAATTGAAATCCAGACCTAGATTATGTTATCTGAAATTGGTGTCACCAGTCAATGAGCTCACCTAATATAAACTATAACTACTTGTAAACAAACATCACCTCAGACCTGGCAGAAATGTTGCCACAAAGAAAAGGAAATAATGATGCACAGAGAAGCAGAGTTTGATACATCCCAGTAAAATAAGTGTATCTAGTAACCCCTTCCTAGATCCTCATATTGACATTCTCCAGAATGCAAGCTGGTGCACACTGATCAAAAATTAGAGCAAATGTACCAAAATATACATGCAAAAGAGACAAAAGAAGAGAATGTTTATTGGCTCCAATTGTTTTTGCTATGACACATAGCCGTATTGTGTAAAAACACGAGTTTAAAAAAAAATAATCTTAAATATCAAATTACTGTATGTTTACATTGACAGAGTAACACAGTATGTAAAATGATGACTTAAGATATGTATGTATGTGTGACAACAAATATCAAGACTGTAGAAAGAGATAGAAATGTTTGTGTATATTCTCTTTACTTTTACAATTACATTACTATATGCTCATTTTGCTACGTGTGACACACCTGTTAGTAACCATCCTGTTTGAAAGCCTTCACACATAAGAAGAAACCACAAAAACTACAACTATAGAAAATGTACACATCTCTCATTCTCTGTTATCAGCCATTAATTCCACAAAATATGCTCCGTTTTAAAGCTTCATTTCTGTAAACTATTTGTTGGACTAATAAAAGGTATAATACTACCAGTGTCTGGTATTATTACTATATGCCTATTGCCAATACTGCCTATTAAATGACCCCCAATATTTTTTATTATTTTTTTCTCCTTTTCTTCAGATCTTCAGATACATATACTATAAAGCATCATTTTAATGAAGTGAAAATAATCACAATAATCACCCTCCGATGCATGAGAATCCTTACTATGATCTGATAAACTTTCACTAGAAATTAGCTATTATTTGAAGCAGGCACATACAGTACTTAGCAGTACTAAGCAGAATTCGTCACTACGGTTAAAACCTACTCTGGATGTAAATTATCTTCCAAATAGTTATAAATAATATTTGATCACATTAATTGAAAATCCTATTTTTCCTTCTGTTTGAACCATACTGTAGTTTGCAAATGAGTCATACTTAACAGTCGATTTGTGTGAAACACATTTAGAATACTTTTCAATTGTTTAAATCAGTTAATAAATGAAACTATGTGGGGGTTAGTCACAAAATGTCAATAGCTACCGTATTTGCAATCGCTAGTAGATATTCACCTATTTATTGAATTCACTTACAGTATTTAGCTAAAGTACTAATGACTAACAGCAAACCACTGTTTAAGTGAGTACACTTAAAAAGTACATGCTGCTGGTCATTAATCTTATACTATATTAGTGAAAGCACTGTATGCCTGTCTGCCTGTCTGGATGTCCGGTGTCCCTAGGGGAAATCTCATTGTTCCCTTAGGCCGCCTGCCCCCGCACACCTCTCATTGGCCTGAGGCAGAGTGACGGGCCAAACACACACACACACACACACACACACACACACACACACACACACACACACACACACACACACACACACACACACACACACACACACTCCACCCTCCTCAATGCGCACACACACACACACACACACACACACTCCACCCTCCACCCTCCACCCTCCACCCTCCTCAACACACACACACACACACATGCACACACTCTCCACCCTCCTTAACGGGTGCCCGGCCTTGACCCCCCCCCCCGCCCTTCCCGGCGGCTGGCCCGCAACAACGGAAACCTCCCTATCATCACTCCGCGGGACCTCAACATCACCCTCTCTCCTGGTGCTCACCCTCTCTCCCGGTGCTCACCCTCTCTCCCGGTGCTCCCTCTCCCCCGGTGCTCCCTCCCATAGACCGCTCCCCCCCCAAGAGCACGGTCTCGCCGCTTAAATCTTCAGGCCTAGAGGCCGCGCCCGCAACTCACCATCCCTGTGAGCGCTGCTCCGGCTCTCTCAGTCGGGAGCTGTACGGGCCGGCTGCCCACACCACCTCCTCACCTGAGCATCTCAGCTCTGCCTCGCCGGGGGGAACGGAGACCGCCGAGGAACCCGAGGAGGAGCGCGGCCCAGTGCGAGGTAAGTAACCGCAGGGGAAGGGATCTTTCACCCCCCCCTGGCCCTTCACCCCCCCCCCCCTGGCCCTTCACCCCCCCCGGCCCAGCGCTTCACCCGGCCCGGCGCTTAACCCCCCCGCGGCCTGGCCCTTCACCCGGCCCGGCCCTTCACCCCCCCCCCGGCCTGGCCCTTCACCCGGCCCGGCCCTTCACCCGACCCGGCCCTTCACCCCACCCGGCCTGGCCCTTAACCTGGCCCGGCCCTTCACCCCCCCCAGCCAGGCCCTTCACCTCCCCCGGCCCTTCACCCCCCCCCTGGCCTTGCCCTTCACCCCCCCCCGGCCAGG
The DNA here is from genome assembly GCF_040206685.1 of Ascaphus truei. Taxonomy (NCBI): domain Eukaryota; kingdom Metazoa; phylum Chordata; class Amphibia; order Anura; family Ascaphidae; genus Ascaphus; species Ascaphus truei. The sequence goes on along the minus strand of NC_134484.1, from coordinate 286,048,791 downwards.
CCCTTCACCTCCCCCGGCCCTGCCCTTCACCCCCCCCCCTGGCCTTGCCCTTCACCCCCCCTGGCCTGCCCTTCACCCCCCCCTGGCCTGGCCCTTCACCAGGCCCGGCCCTTCACCCCCCCCGGCCCAGCCCTTAACCCCCCCCTGGCCAGCCCTTCACCCACCCGGCCCGGCCCTTCACCCCCCCCGGCCAGGCCCTTCACCTCCCCCGGCCCTGCCCTTCACCCCCCCCCCCTGGCCTTGCCCTTCGCCCCCTCCGGCCCTGCCCTTCACTCACACACCCCCTGCCCTTCGCCCCCACCTTCCCTGCCCTTCACCCACACCTTCCCTGCCCTTCGCCCCATCCTCCCTGCCCTTCGCCCCCACCCTCCCTGCCCTTCGCTCCCACCCTCCCTGCCCTTCGCCCCCACCCTCCCTGCCCTTAGCCCCCACCCTCCCGGCCCTTCACCCCCACCCTTCTGCCCTTTGCCCCCACCCTTCTGCCCTTTGCCCCCACCCTCCCTGCCCTTTGCCCCCACCCTTCCTGCCCTTCGCCCCCCCCTTCCTGCCCTTCGCCCCCACCCTTCTGCCCTTTGCCCCCACCCTCCCTGCCCTTTGCCCCCACCCTCCCTGCCCTTTGCCCCCACCCTCCCTGCCCTTCGCCCCCACCCTCCCTGCCCTTCGCCCCCACCCTCCCTGCCCTTCGCCCCCATCCCCACCCTCCCTGCCCTTCGCCCCCACCCTCCCTGCCCTTCGCCCCCATCCCCAACCTCCCTGCCCTTCGCCCCCACCCTCCCTGCCCTTCGCCCCACCCTCCCTGCCCTTCGCCCCACCCTCCCTGCCCTTCGCCCCACCCCCACCCTCCCTGCCCTTCGCACCCACCCCCATCCTCCCTGCCCTTCGCACCCACCCCCACCTTCCCTGCCCTTCGCACCCACCCCCCACCCTCCCTGCCCTTCGCACCCACCCCCACCCTCCCTGCCCTTTGCACCCACCCCCACACTCCCTGCCCTTCGCACCCACCCCCTCCAGCCCTGCCCTTTGCCCCCTCCGGCCCTGCCCTTTGCCCCATCCGGCCCTGCCCTTCGCCCCTCCGGCCCTGCCCTTCGCTCCCTCCGGCCCTGCCCTTAGCCCCCATCCGGCCCTGCCTTTAGCCCCCTCCGGCCCTGCCCTTCGCCCCCTCCAGCCCTGCCCTTCACCCCTCCGGCCCTGCCCTTCACTCACACACCCTCCCTGCCCTTCGCCCCCACCCTCCTGCCCTTCGCCCCACCCTCCTGCCCTTAGCCCCCACCCTCCCTGCCCTTTGCCCCCACCCACCCTGCCCTTCGCCCCCACCCACCCTGCCCTTTGCCCCCACCCTCCCTGCCCTTCGCCCCCACCCTCCCTGCCCTTCGCCCCACCCTCCCTGCCCTTCACCCCCTCTCTCCCTGACCTTTGCCCCCTCTCTCTCTGCCCTTCGCCCCTGTCTCTCTGCCCTTCGCTCCCTCGCCCCCCTCCTGCCCTTTGCCCCCTCGCCCCCCTCCCTGCCCTTTGCCCCCTCGCCCCCCTCCCTGCCCTTCACCACTTGTCCCCCCTCCCTGCCCTTTGCCCCCTCACCCCCCTCCCTGCCCTTCGCCCCTTTGCCCCCTGCCTGCCCTTTGCCCCTTCACCCCCCTCCCTGCCCTTCGCCCCCCTCCCTGCCCTTCGCCCCCTCCCTGCCCATCCCCGCCCTCCCTGCCCTTCCCCGCCTCTCCACGCCCCCCGCCCCAGCAATCACGGGCAACGCTGGGTTTATCAGCTAGTAGTTAAATAAAGTACTGTAGGTGAATATCCACTATCAATTGCTAATTTTCTCAATAACCCCCAAACAGTTTAATTTATGAACTGACAAAGAATTTAAAAGTATTGTCCACTTGCTCATTCTTATAGTCCAATCTAATGACTTCTATGGTTGAATTCCAAAAGTAAGATTGTCATTACTACTGTAATAGCAAACTCTGCTAAATACATTTAAGCAGAAAGACATGAACATGCTTAAATTATTGTTAAGCTTTCTCTACCAGCCTTTCAGATTTCATCATCCAGTACTTACTACTACTGTATTTCTTTTTGAGGATACCACATCTGATGCCTCATCTGAATGAACTTTCAGATGTTTAAGCATACTGATAAAAAAAGATACTGCAGTTAGCACTAAAATATGTCAAATGCATCTTATTCTTTTTCCATTGCATAAAGAAACCATCTGCATTTCTGACAAAAAGAAAACATCTGCAAACACTAAACTGAAGAAAAGAGAATATAAAAGGATCATTAATTTGGATTTCTGCTGCTGTTGCAATATGACTACAAAACATTACTTGTATTATATTTTAATCAGTTATACACGTTACAATTAAATAATAATAAAAAAATATATATATATATATGTGTGTGTGTATATATGTGTATATATATATATATGTGTGTGTGTGTGTGTGTGTATATATATATATATATATATATATATATATATATATATATATATATATATATATATATAGTCAGATAAGGCAGTTGGCACTCCAATAGGTGCTGGTAAGCCACAGGTGCACGTCCCATATAGAGAATGTAGTTATACGTTACCGTTCCAAGGATTGGTAAACAAGAGACAGCACTCAATGTTGAAAATCAAAGTGTATTAGTGAAAGCAAAAATACATCCAGAAACCCAACGTTTCGGTCCTACAGAATGGGACCTTCCTCAGGGCAGTACTCCCCTGAGGAAGGTCCGATTCTGTAGGACCGAAACGTTGGGTTTCTGGATGTATTTTTGCTTTCACTAATACACTTTGATTTTCAACATTGAGTGCTGTCTCTTGTTTACCAATCCTTGGAACGGTAACGTATAACTATATATATATATATATATATATATATATATATATATATATATATGTATTATTCGAATGACTATTGCCATTACTATATATGTGTATATATAAATATGTGTGTGTGTGTGTGTGTATATATATATGTATTATTCGAATGACTATTGCCATTACTGCCAATTCAATTACATGATTTGAATATATATTTATGCTTTTCAAATGCCACAAAATTATCAGTAGCTAAACGTACATCAAATGAGGATACACATACTGTATACATCTATATTTATGAATGAATATTTTTTAGGCCTTGGCACTTCGCAGACATCCCTGACAAAATCTTCTACCATTCCTCTGCTGGCAAAATCGCATTCAGTGCTCCACAGAAGTGCAGGACGTGATCTCACCTAGAAAATGAGCACAAAGCCCATAATTAAACCACAATGTTATGGGGCATACAAAGGGTTAAATCAGCAATGCCCTCTACAGTTGTTTAACCCCTCCCGCATTTTTTGTACAGGATGGGAACCAGCTGAATCTTGCTATTTTCAATCCCAGGGGAAACAAAGTGGTTGCCAAATCTTGGGCCAATAGGAATCTGCAACATCATCAGTTGCGGCTTCCTTGTATAAGGTCATTTAAATCCCTTTAAAAATCAGTAAGTAAGACCAGTAACTTCACCGGTCACTATCTCAGAAACCGGGAGTGTGATTGGTGCTGAAAATAGTTGTTCAGCTCCGGGGAATCCCCCCCACTTCCAATCTTGTGAAAAAAAGAGGGACAATTAGGGGGATTGCTTCATTAAAGGACCGTCTCTCCAGAGAAAAATATATATATTTTTACCACATCACATAATTCATCCACTCTCAAACATAATATTCCTTAGAGAATTCATATGTTCTAAATGTACAGTAGAGGCAACTCTTATTCGAACAAAAACCAGTGGCAATTCCCCAAAAAACCCAGGAAACACCCAGGTACATTCTGAATACATGCCTTAAACTTTCCTTAAACTAGTCCCAGCATTTCTGCATTGATTAATGGCCTATCAGATTAACAGTGGGGGTCCCTGGCAGTCCCATTCAAACTGAATTGGACTGCCAGGGATCCCTGCTGTGTTAATCCTATGGGTCGTTAGTCAATGCAGAAATGCCTTAAACGTGCCTCAAACTAGCCCAGAACATACCCAGCACATACCCAGCATATACCCAGAATGTAACCCGGCTAGTTTACGGCAAATGTTAGAATAGACGTTGCCTCTACTGTATAACTACATTTATTACAGAGATATTGTCACGGGGGACCAGGTACTTACACATTTATACCGGGATCATATCACTGAGCAAACCAATAAGTAAAATAAATAGTGATTTATTCTGTAGAAACAGGCAAACACACATTGGATTACAATAGGCAGAATAAAAATACACTTACTGGGGCTCTGGGGTTGACAAACTGACTTTCCTAGTTGAATAAAGCTTTAAATAGTCTACTCCAAATGGTACTGAAAGTGTGAATTAGAAGCTGTTCTGCTTAAAGTCCTGTAGCTGTTTCCTTGCTGTCTCCACAAGGCTTCTTTGGGTCACTCCGACCCCTCCGTGAAGGTTACACACTTAGGTCCTTGGAAATCTTGGAACACATATTGAATCTTGGAAAAAACATTGAATCACACTCTTGGCTGGCTGCTCACTTTTTTATAACCTTTTCAAAGTCATCCCTGCAGTAGCCAATCCGCAGTGTGGGATCTTCATCTCTAGCGACTTACACACTTTGCCAGTTTTGTGAAAGCTGGCACCTATGGCTTCAGAAAAGTGAGAGGGTATGTGCACAAATCACCATTTTGCTCACATACTATTCAAAGGCCCCTGCAGGCTCGGTACCTCCAAGTCTAGGTAGGTGACAACTGGCCAGGACATGAACACTTAACTCAGCTATTCTATTTAGATGGCTTTTATACCCCTGGCAGCTGGTATCACTTTGATCTACGGACCTAGGATTAGAGTCACTGACACCAAAGCTGTGGTAACCATAAGCCCCCCTTTGTCCCTGAGATGAAAGACCCTGCCTTATGTTTCATGCATACAGTCAAACATATTTTAAAACGTTGCTGCTTAATAAAATATACTTTTATACATTTTAACTTTACTTCTAAAACTCTCACAGCCTTATCTTAATAAAATCCTGCTCAGTTTTATAAATGACTGTAGCATCCCTGAACCCCAATACCAGAGCCAGGCAACCATACTAACATGCTTGATACACTTTATTAAAAATATCCTAAATACACCTGACCCCGGCTAGGCTGAGCCAGATCTTCCCCGGCACTTCTGACCTGTGCTGGTGGGGATGTGGCCAAAAGGGGGACATGGCCCACATTTGGTGGTCATGTCCGGAGATTCAGAGGTACTGGACAAAGATCCAGAAGCTTCTACAAGAAACGACGGGGCTTTTTCTCCCCCTGGACCCCTTGACCTTCGTGTTGAGCAAACCTATTGACGACCTACCCCCGACCCTGAGTAGACTAGTATCAGCTATCCTAACCGCAGCCAGATGCTCAATAGCAGCGGCGTGGAAACACACCAAAGCCCCAGTGAGAAATACGGTGTTGAGAAGAATAGATGAGGTCATGGCCATGGATAAACTTACAGCAATGCTCAATAAAAAAATGCCACAGTTTCGGAATACCTGGGACCCCTGGAGCGGCCCGCTAGGACTAGGCCTGCATTAGGCCGTCCTCTTACTGATGGAAAGGGAGGAAGAAAACAGAGATCCCCCATCCTCCCCCCACCCCCCCCCCCAGTATGTCTTCCTCCCCCTCCCCCCTTAGACCTTCCCCCCCCCCCCCCACCAACTGAAAAATACCCATTTTCGGACAACATGTTGTTTAACTCAGTTGAAAAATCTTGTCATGTGCCTATGACATTGTTGTTATCATTTTGATGAATGTTGTTCTCAATAAAAAAAAGTGATACAAAAAAATATCCTAAATCCTTTTGGTGGGAGGGATGAAGGGGAAACCAAACTGTTTTTCTTCCCCAGCCACATCCCTGACACTCTGGAATGAGACTTCTTATTTTAATACAACTCTCTCAGCCTTATCCTTGGCTGGAGTATCCCCTAAACTCCTTATACCAGTGTTAGGGTGTCCTGGGCAAGAACTGGGCAGCCCCTCCTGTTATATTAAGGACCCCTTGACGGTTTCAGGGACCCTTTTCATCCCGGTACCTCCTTTTACCTTTTCTGGTCTGTGCTGAAGCAGGACTTCCTAGTGGCAAGTCCCAAGAATACTTTCATGGTAGGGTTTTGACCAGAGCACTGCCCTTCAACGTAGCCGGGAATCTAACCTGAATCCCAGGTACATTTTTGGGGTCTTCCGTAACTTTGGAACCCCGCTAAATAGACGCAATCTGAAAAACATTTCTCCGTCAAACCTACCCTGAAACTTACAGCCTGGTCGTCTCCACTTGGTAGCATTCCTAGAAAGGGTAAAACAAAAATTTGCTATTGTCGCATATTTTATTACATGGTACAGTAATGCATGCACAATACACGGGTCCAAGAGATGACACTCTAGGACCCCCAAAACACAGTTCTGTGGCAACCAAGTGGGCTTAACCTTTATTATAAAGCCTGGTTACCCCCTCACTATCACAGGTATATGTAGCACACCATAAGAAAGTAGTAACCAATTATACTTATACCTGTGCTCTCAACATCAGGGGAAGACCAGGTGTTATCATTGGCAGTAATCCAGATATGAAGGGGTATTGAGGCACTACCGTCTTTGCAAAAACAAATTTATTAAGCTAATGTTTTGGCCATCTAGGTAGCCTTTCCTTTACAAAGGCTTATTGTTAGCCAAATGGGAGAAACGCAGGGATTCACTTTCTGTTTTTCACATATCTATGGCCAATTTTTTTTTGCAGCAGGCTCCCTACACGGAGAAGCGTAGGAAATATATATATATATATATATTCTTGACAAAGGCTGCCTAGATGGCCATAATGTTGTATTATCTTTTGGCTTAATAAATTTGGTTTTGCATAGAGCCTTAACACTCCTTCATATCTAAATTTATAACTAAACATTATAAATGATATTTTCACTTTTACTGTACTGTTAAAAACAAGCTGGCTTCTAATTTCAGGTTAACCCGAATTTTACAGTGGAAGAAAATGAAGACAGCTACACCCACATTACACCTGACTACTTTCTGGAAGACCCAGGATTATTTTGTGAAAAAAGTAATGTTAGAGAATTTGCAACATACTTCCTCCCCCCAATTTATTGGTGTGTATTTTTTCTTGGCCTACTTGGGAATATTTTGGTCATCATTATATATGTATATTACAGGAGGTTAAAAACAATGACAGACACCTACCTCATTAATCTAGCTATTGCTGACCTCCTTTTTCTCATAACTCTGCCTTTCTGGGCAATAGCTACTTCACATGACTGGATTTTTAAGACTGCTATGTGTAAAATTGTGAATAGTGTATATACAGTTAATGTGTACAGTGGCATGCTTTTACTGGCTTGTATTAGTATTGACAGGTACATTGTCATTGTCCAAGCTACCAAAGCACAGAAATACAGAACAAAGAGGCTAATTTTGAGCAAATTAGTATGTTTTTGTGTCTGGACACTTGCAGTAATTTTTAGTCTGCCTGAGATATTGTTCAGCATGGTAAAGGAAGACTCATATTTAAAATCATGTACGATATCTTATCCCACTTACTTAAGTAAAACTTTAAAGGTTACTGTCCTTGCTTTAAAAGTGACGATGGCATTTTGTGTTCCTTTCTTGATTATGCTATTCTGTTATGCTATGATAATTCCAACTCTTGTCCAAGCCAGAAGTTTTCAAAAGCATAAAGCATTGAAAGTAATTTTTGCTGTCTTGGCGGTATTTGTACTTTCTCAACTACCATATAACAGTATGCTTGTAGTTAAAACGTGGGATGCGGCAAATGCCACTGTTTTAGACTGTAAAACATCCCAGAATATTGACATTGTATACAAAATAACACAGAGCATTGCTTTCCTTCATTGTTGTTTGAATCCATTTATTTATGTTTTTATTGGGGTGAAATTTAGGAATGATCTTTTCAAGATCTTGAAAAAGTTCAGTTGTATTACTGAAAGTCAATGGGCAAACTGCATTAGGGTCGAAAGTAACACAAAACAGCTTTCAGAAATATTAGAAACAAAAATGGGTACCCTGTCACTGTAAAAACATGTAATAAATTACAGTAAAATCACTCAAATGCTTTGAATTTGAAAAAAAACTAATGATTTTGCCCTGCAAGTTATATGCATAAAAGAGTAAACTTGAATACGTGAAATTCGTTAAATAGTTTCACCCTGTACTAAGTTGACCTACAGTTTTTTGGCAAAATGGTAAGAATTATTTGTTATACCTTATGGAACAGCATATCGCTGTAAAAAGACTTGCTTTTCATAATAACAGTGATATAAATAAAATGTTAAGCAATCAAAGTATTTTTTAAATCTTTTGATGTATTATCATAATGAGCTTTTTAAATCAAATTCTCAAATTTTCCCTTTTTGTACTGTATTTTACAGACAGAAAAGTCAACCTTGTCTGTCTCTCTCCTGTATTCACTGTTCAAACTATTTGTTAAAGATTCAACAATAATAACTCATCTGAGAATTATAACGCTCTTTACAGTATATGTTTGAACCATGAGTATTTTCTATATTGATTGATTCCAAGATTCTAATAGTTATTTAAATCAAACCATATATCATTCTAGATAGGTTTATGCTGTATGACATGAAATAGAGATGTTTTGTTTTAAAATAGATAATTTTTCAAGTGCAATTGTATGAATGTTTGGAAGTAAATAGAGATGTGCACATTTTGCACTTAAGTTCATGAATCAGGTGAAATTGGCCTGTTTTTCAAAAAACATTTAGCAAAAATGGTAAATATAAATTGGAAAGCATTAGAAGTCAATGTGCAAGGTCAAGTGGCCCTTTCCAGTATACCTTATAGTGCCATTTACTGCTACATTCTAGTGAAATTCACACAACTCTAGAAGTAAGGCAAAATATTTAGTCTTTTTCTTACTGTATAATTGTACTTAATACTTTTGTCTGTATGCTTATATTTTAGAACGTTAGATACTGTATAGCATAGTATATTGCGCTATATAAAATATCAATACATATGTACTGTATTCATTTTATAATTTCTTCCATATTTTTACATTGAATAAACAACCATGTTTAAGCTTCCAATAAATTTGTCTCAAGGTGTCTGCAGTTGGCTAATTATTTTACAACATTGCCACAGTTACTAGGTTGAAGGCAAGTTAAATTCTAAATTATATTACACATTTTTGAATTTTTCATCATGTCATGTTTCAACTTATGTATATTCAATATAGTCAACATTTGGCTGTATCCCTATGGATGTATGTATGTATGTCTTAATTGATGTAGTGCCTTAATGTACATAGTGTTTCACAGCAGTAATACACGTGACAATCATATAAATAAATAAAAATACAAATAACACATGATGGGAAAAGGAGTCTCTGCTCCGAAGAGCTTACAATCTAATTGATATGTAGGAAGAACATATGTGTTACACCACTTGAGGGAGTAACCATCTAGTTACTATATTGAGACTTTGTTACTTGAACTTTGGATGTTATCCTCCATATTCCAGAAGGAGCAAGATCACCCCAGAAGACAGAAAAACAATATAGTGTACACTGTGGTGTAAATGAGGAAAAAGTGGCACTGAGCTTGGCTCATGTGTCAGCCCACTTACTACAAGATTGGAATAATAAAGCCCATCCAATTAGTGGCTGGAGTGTGTGGATTGGCTTAATTATTCCTATCTTCTAGTAAGTGGACTGACATATGAGCCAAGTTCAGTGCCATGTTTTCCCCATTTACACCACACAGTGTACACTATATTGTTTTTCTCTCTTCTGGGGTGATCCACGACATAAGTTCTACCACAAATAACAGAGCAGAGCAGAATTATTTAATTACACACAATTGGAGATTGATCAGCTAATACAATCATCTGCATCCATCACCACACCAAATTTTCTGATTAGGGATGATCACAGGTCTCTAATTTGCAGACTCGAAGGACTATCCAAAAAAGAAACTAGTTACCAACTCTATTGGAATACATTAAAATCAGGCGCATACCACGAGGACTGAGAGTCAATCTAAGACCCTCTCTATGCAAGAATAACAAAAATCATAGTGAGAAGTGGTACCAAATATTAAATAAATGTTCACTGGACTTAATAGTTCTGACTTTCGGCAGTTGGAGAATATCAGAAAAGATCTTAAAAAAGTTAAAGAGGAATTAGAAATTCAGCTTAGCCAAGAGAAAAAAAATTGAAACATTTATCGAACTTAATGCATTAGTGGAGAACCACAGGAAGGAACTAGAATTGTTTAAACTTAAAAAGTTCAGACGGGACACTTTAGATTACCAATACGAAAGGGTATATAATTGGAAATCAAATAAACAACAAATTCAGAAAAAACAATACCCAGAGCAAGGACAAGGGGACATAGCGACAACATCATCCAGTCAGGATACAGCGTCTGCAGCATCATCAGAAACTGAGGATATACACCCCATACACCCCGGCCAGCCAACTTCTTTTTTAGGAGATCGCCTAGACACACCAATACCAAAAAGAAGACCAGGCGAGGTCGTAAAGTCAAAACCAACAAAAGCCCCGAGAGTACAGACGAGGTGCGGAACCAAGGACACAGGGTGGTGAATTTATTATCTCTTCCACTATCTGACATTCAGCTGGGAGTCCTAAAGAAGGGCTTGGGTTTCATTTCCAATTATAGTGACAACTGTTTTGGTTGAACTGAACAAATGTTTCCGCACTATTAACTTTAAAATTCTTTTTTCAGAGAAACGTCCAAGAACGGGGTAGCCATCACAGCTCCCGTTGACAATCTTGAACTACCATTAACTATGGGACTACCACAAGTCTTTGATATGGGTAAATGCAGGAACAAAAGCACCTTCATTCCACCCATCCTACACCCAACATTGCAAACCTTTAGCACTACTGCACCGACACACTTTTTTCGAGCAAATACCCAGTATGTACCTGGCAGATACCTGGAATGCGCCGCCCCTCACCTCTGACAAGCCCCGTTGCGTTTGCCTTCCCAGCCTGGGTTCATGCCTGGCTGACGGGCGGCTGATCTGTTAAATGATAATGATTAGGATTTAATAGGCTGCAATGCTTCGCGTGTCTACCAGATGGCATAAATTCATGAATTGTAATGCAGTATATATATATATACTGTGCAGTATTGCAGCCAGCAGGAATAAAATGCTTCAATCCCTGCCTGGAAAATACCTCAATGCACTCGGGCAGAAAACAGTCACAAACCTCAATACACCCGGGTATACCCGAATTCGTGGGACTAGCCGAGCTCGAATAAAGTGTGTCGCCAGTGTATGGTCACTAGGGAGGTTGGCATGATTAATTGGGAAAACAGACTTAAAGTTCATAACAATATGACTAAGGAACAAAATATAGCACTAACAGATTTACAAAACAACAATAAAATAGTTATAAAACCAGCAGGTAAGGGTGCATCAATTGTGGTACAAAACAGAACAGATTATCATTCAGAAATTATGCAGCAACTTGGCAATAGACACCATTACAAAATTATCATGTATGATCCGGTTTTTAATCTACAAAGATGGGAGTCTCACACCCCCTAGGGGCGCTTCTCAATGCAGGCCAAATATGATAATGTATCAGTAACAAAATCCTGAACTGCTTTTTAAACAGCCATCAGCGTCACATATAGAGTATCCACATAGCCATAGAATAACAGTGTTACAGTCCCCCCAATAGCCTCTGGTGTGAGGAAAGTCTTGTATGGGGTGTGGGATCAAGTAAATAAAGTACTCACTGTTTGGATAATGAGACACTCGTTGCTCCGGTGTGCTCCTGCTAGATGAGTAGCAAAGACTCCAAAAAGAACAAAGCGGTGCAACTCCCATGCAGTAAGGACTCAGACCAGGACAGTGTCACTCAAGTGTAAGCTTTATTGACACCCGACAGCCACCAGAACCACTCTGACGTGTTTCGCACAGTACATAGTGCTTTGTCAAAACCAGCAGATAAGGGTGCATCAATTGTGGTACAAAACAGAACAGATTATCATTCAGAAATTATGCAGCAACTTGGCAATAGACACCATTATAAAATTATCACGCATGATCCGGTTTTTAATCTACAAAGATACAGCAGCAAAATAGTTACAGAAACCTATTAAAAAAATATAATAAATAAACATCAGAAACAAATTATGCTATTAAGACATCCAATAACACCTGTCCTGTATACATTGCCAAAAATCCATAAAAATCTAGTTAAACCCCCAGGAAGACTAATTGTTTCCGGAACCAATTCAATATTCCAACCACTTGAAATATTTGTAGATACGTTATTATAACCACTTATTAAACTCACCCCAGCATACCTCAAGGACACCACTGATTTTTGCAACTTATAGACCGGATCAAACTTCAAGGTAATAACATATGGCTGTGCACCTAGGATGTGCAAAGCCTATACACAGCGATTCCCCATAGAGATGGCTTAGAAGCCATAAAAAAAGCACTAGAATCAAGTCAATTACCACAACCACTAGTTGAATTTACCCCTACACTCTTAAAACTCATACTAACCAAGAACTACTTCAGGTATAATCACATTTTCTATGAACAAGATCAAGGGACGGCAATGGGGGCAAACATGGTCCCCACTTACGCAAACCTGTTTATGGCAGACTTTGAGGACACATTTGTACTTAATAACAGAGAGTATTCTGAGAAAATACACACATGAAAAAGATTTATCGATGATGTGTTCATGGTGTGGTGGGGACATTGAGAAACTGCTGAAATTAAATGAATACCTAAATCAGTGTCATGATACCATTAAATTTACAATGAACCATAGTCAAAAAGAGGTCAATTTTCTGGATGTCAATGTGTCACTAAAAGACAATGAACTAGTTACGGATCTGTATGTAAAAACCACAGATAGTAATAGTTTACTTTAAGCAGACAGTTTCCACACACATGGGTTGAAACCTGGCTTACCCTATAGCCAACTTGTTAGAGTAAAAAGGATTGTCAAGGACACTACCCAACTACCCATGCGCATGGAAACAATGCAGAGAAAATTCTTAAGCAAGGGGTATAATAAAAAGACAATTCAGGAGGCTGCTATTAAGGCAGATGGGCATACACGAGAGGAACTACTGGAGCAGAACCGTAGAGTGGTGAAGGAGGATATTCCCTTTGTTACTACATATTGCATAGCCTCTAAACAAATCAAAAGAGCTGTGTCATGATACAGGCACCTACTACAAAGGGACCTGTTTAAGAACCCTCCCATTTTTGCGTGTAAATGACCTCACAATATTAGGGACATAGTGGTCAAGGCAGAGCAACTTAAAACATCAAGGCAGACCTTTTTATCCAAACCCCAATTTGGCACCTTTCCATGCAGAAGTTGCAGCCAAAGTAACGGGGTAATTAGGGGCAAAAATTTCAGTCACCCACACAGTGGCAAGTAATTTAAAATAAACAGATTTTACACATGTCTAAGTACATATATTGTATACTTACTCAAATGCCCCTGTGGGATGCTATACAGTATGTGGGTAAAACCATTAATACACTGAAAGAGCGCATATCACAGCATAAAAGTAATATAAAAAATGTGCTATCTGATACATCTGTGGCGCGGCACTTCAGAGAGAAAGGACACAATTCAGCACAATTACGGTACCAGATCATAGATCATGTGAAACCCCTTCGCCGGGGTGGAGATAAGGAAAGACGTCTCCTGCAGAAAGAGGCAAAATGGACCTTCATACTTGATACAGTATGTCCAAGGGGCCTTAATGAAAGAATGGAATCACACTGGTTTTTAGGTTAATGGTCAGCCTCTGTAGTAGATCCAAATGTATGCGTGTGGAACCACTACTAGCTGTCACCCCTGGACCATGACTGCTAAGGGTCTTTTTTAATAATAGAAGATACTCAGGACTGTGTCAGAGATTATTGTCCCCAGCCATAGTTCTCAGATACCTTTATGCCCTATATTATCTGCAATTTGCACCTCCAGGTGCAGTGTCTGCTAGCTGACTTTATTATTCACCACTGTCCTGCTCCATTGGGGCTCCTCTCGTGGTGTCTACTTGCTCTGAATCTCATATATTATTAGGATTAAATTGCTGAAAGTGCTCTTGTGCTTGTAATATGCTTTAACATTGATTACTTCTGTTTACAGACTTTCTCCGCATGGAACTGGACTTCATGCAAGAAAAAGGACTCTCATAGCTGATATCACTATTCCTATGGTCTACCATACAGTACACTCCTGCTTGTTAATAGCACACTTTATGTGCCTTATCCTGCCTTTCAGTGTCCTTGGCAGCACAGCATTCTAGCTGTGCGATTTCCTGTGCTCTATTCCCTTTCATTGTTGTTTTTCATCATGTTGCCTAGCAACATGACGTCATTGCGTCGTGACGTCATTTTGCTCCGTTGTGCGATGAAGTCATAGGCTAAGTAATTAGGCTGTAATGTGTATTCAGCCTTTCAACACAGGTGGTGCTGGGGTATAGGGGTATTTATAGTTGTTTGCTTTGGTTCACGTGAGGTGTTTGGTCTGAGGAAAGGACATTTGGTCCTGAAACGTTACCTTGTTCACTAGCTCTGATGCTTTGAATACAGATGGAAGTTTCTTGAAACTCTACATAAGTCTTTTGTGTGCTTCTTCTACCTTGCATTGTTTACTAGAATATAGGAATAATAAAGCCCATCCAATTAGTGGCTGGAGTGTGTGTATAAGATGATAAGATGGCCACAGTTGGTCAAATTTATCAATATTTTATCTAAAATTATGACTTTTACAGATTTTCACCAGATGCTCTGGGGTGCAAGCTTGCGATAATGAATAAGTTAGGTATCGATCCGTGGTTTTTTCGTATTGCTCCTGCACCCGGAGTTACAGGAAGAGGGTATTGGTGTGTTGCCCCTGAGTTTTCCAGTACCTTTGTAAAATCAACTAGGAATCATCAGTCCCAGGCAAGCAATGCGCCAGCGCCAGCACTGGCTTTCAATAAAGGTCCGACCGTCTGGGAAAACCTGCTGACCGGCAACCCTTGCTATCAGCCCCCATCTGGATACCTGCAGCCTGAGCAGGATTTCACGTACAGATACCAGCAAGCTTGCATGTACCAAAGCGATTTCCAGCTTAATCAGCTGTCAACTACAGGTCTAGCAGGCCCACTGTCACCTGTCAACTACGTGTATAAATCAAGACTACGGGACTGGAAGTGGTTCGGCGCCAACCGATTGGCAAAGTCTATGGTGAGTACGGCTGCCATATTTTTATTCTTTTTTGAAATATCAATATCAATGCACAGTAAAGCGATTCTCCTGTAATCAATCTCTTTGCTTATGGTTATTTACTGTTGTTATTTTAGTCACAATTCGCCAAACTTTAGTCCAGCAATATCATTGGCTGAGCAGCTTCTACGGTAGATTGGTGGACAGCTAGGCGCATGCGCACTGGAACCTTGTTGAAACGCATACTGTATGCATCTCATCACATCTAGGCGCATGCGTGTATGTGAACAAGAGACGTCCCCCGAGAAAATAATTGTTGGGACTGACCGAGGGGACTGCGGGGATTGACTGTGGGAACTTCTTTAGGGGACTGACTACGGAACTAACCATTACAGTATTTACAGTATTTATTTTTCTTCCTCAGAAAATAAACTTTGTCATCAGGCTGAGAACGGCAAATGGAGGAATTTCGATGGATAATATCGCTTTTTGTAACGATGCTTGCACACTGCTGAATCTGAATCAGTGCCATGTTTATTAATTAGGATAGAATAACTGAGCTTTGTTACATACTTTTTTACATACTGTACTGTATAATAAACCCCAAAAATAAAATGTATGCATTTATTCTGTACATGTATTACAGTACAGTATGTGTGTACTACTCTAATAATAATACAAATACCGATAATGCGTTTTAATACTGTTTTGATGTACTGTAATGTGCAGTAAGTAAAAAAACATTAATGTGTACTGTAATTAAAAACATACAGGTATATTTTAAAAAAGCAGCAATTTATTTTATTGGTGGGTGCAGTAAGTTCAAATACATTAATGGTGTCCAATACAGTAAAAACATTGACAGTATGAATACAATCTATAACAATCAACCTTATTTATATTGGTGGATTACTGTAAGTAAAAAAACATTAATAGTGCCCAATACAGTAAAAACATTGACAGTATGAATACAATCTACAACAATCAACATTATTTTTATTGGTGGAGTACTGTAAGTAAAAAAATATTAATGGTGTCCAATACAGTAAAAACATTGACAGTATGAATACAATCTGAATACAATCTACAACAATCAACATTAAAAACATACAGGTATATTTAAAAAAAAACATATTAGAATACAATTTAAAACAATGAACAAGTCAGAAAATGAATCAGACAGAAGTCAGAAATTAACAGATGACCAATTATGAAGCGAATTCGATCCCCAGCAGATTGTCATTCCAGGGCCGATACCTTGTATGCCGCAAAATGCCATTGATGGAGTCTCGCACGATTTTCATTAAAGGATCGGTAATTGAAAAATAGCGCCGCAATTCCTCCACAATAGTCTTTCTTAAATTTTGAGGAAGAGCCTTTTTCTCGCAATTCCCTTCGTAGTTTACATTGTGGGCCCACCCTAAGTACAACGAGTATGGCACGTGGTGCTTGAAAATTAACAAGGCATGCCTCTGGGGTATACGAGTACTTGCAAATCTATACTTCTCCCTGAGTGTCTGGGGCAGCTTGTGCAGGATGATGTCAGGCACCATCTCAATGCAACCGTACGTGGGTTGGATTCTGGGAGCGGGTGTGCTTGTGGCAGCAGCGAGGGTGGTTGTCTGGGAGGATGCTTTCCTCCTGTATTGGTCTCCTTGTCAGTGTTGCCTCCTGGCGTGGTCTTGACAGGGTTGTCATGTCATCCTCGTCAACGGCATACATGAACACATATTCTTCTGATGGAGGGGGTGCGCTTGGTGATGGAAGGTTGAAGGTCCCATTCATCCCATCCATGCCACCCTCCTGCTTCGGCGTCCGAGATACAGGGGCATGAACTCTGAGCAAGTTATGTATCCCCGCTATGCCAGTCTCTATCTTCTCCATCCGTTGATCCATCTTCTCCATCTGTTGATCCATCATCTCCATCCGTTGATCCATCTTCTCCATCCATTGATCCATATTGAGCATGGTCTCTAAAAGAAGATCTATCTTTACGAGCATAGGGTTCCCAGGGATATCGACACTTAACCCATTCAGCATGCGGTCTAACGAGCTAGATCTTGTGCATGGGGTGCTGTGGACATCTGGGTGGATGGATGCATAAGAGGATGAGATGGGGGTTCCCTGGAGATAAGCGGCAGCATCATTGAGGAGTGATGGAAGAGGTGTCCTGTGTATTTCCGGGAGAGAAGCGACAGTGTCGTCGAGGAGTGATGCAGAAGGTGTCATGTGGGTTTCCGGGAGAGAAGCAACAGCGGCGGCGAGGAGTGATGCAGAAGGTGTCATGTGGGTTTCCGGGAGAGAAGCAACAGCGGCGGCGAGGAGTGATGGAGAAGGTGTCCTCTGGGTTTCCGGGAGAGAAGCGGCAGCGGCGGCGAGGGCTGATGCAGAAGGTGACCACTTGTTTTGCTTTGAGTGTACATCATCGAATTTCTTCTTGAGTTAATAAGGCTTCTTTAAAGCCTTACCTGTAGCCTTTGGAGTTGTCAGAAGGTTTTCTTTATTAGCCTTAGCCCTTCGCTTTGGCCTTGGCTTGGAAACGGCTGCCGCCTTTCGCTTTTTCTGCACGGCAGGCACAGCAGAGGCGAGTGGGTTCATAGAATCGGGGTTGATCCATGGAAGCAGATGGCACAATGCAGTATCTGGTCAAGGGCAAGTTCAGATACAGATCATCGAGTGGGAGGCTATGCAATGTGTGTCACCTTTTATGCATGGCGATGAGGTGAAGGTGTTAAAAGTGGGCGTACTCTAATGTGAGTCATTAAAGTATAAATACACCATCCATTTTGTGGATTCACTGCACATTGAATACACATCGACTAAACATCGAATATACATTCTTGTGCTTGTATTTCTTTCTACACGCAGCGATGCCTGTTAAAAAGATTTCTAAGGATCTCAGCATGAGAATAAAGGAGATGTACACGAAAGGACAACGAATTGCAGATATTCAACGCTGGTTAAGTACTTCTGGCCTCGTTGTACCAGCAGCCACCGTGAGCTATCATGCACACGGAAAGACCAAAAAAGTCAAGAGGACACCAATGGTAACTACCGCGTAAGTACTGTAGGAGACTCCTGATGAAACCTGCATAGGTGAAACGCGTAGAGTGTAATCCAGCATTGGTGAGCAGAGGGACACATGAGCTGAGACCAGTCTGCACTACCTTTCCTGACTCCACGCTGTTGGACGGCACCTCCTGGAGACGTGACGATCAGAGTGACGTCAGAGGTGGGCGTATCCAAGGACATCTATCTGCTTGCAGCCCGATCTCCAGTCCGCCTGAGGGATTCCCTTCCAGTCACGTGAGAGCAGGCGACACACGCCATATAGATTGTGGAAGCAGAGTTCTGTTGGTGCGGATATTATATCCTAAATGCGTGATTATATTTTGTAAAATTTGAGTGCATTTTTATACTTTGTATTTTAAGAAGATAAAATTTGAACAGTCTCCACTATGTCCTGTATTTCTGTTCTATTCCGATAAGGTTCCAGTATATATATATATATGGATGATGGAGTAATGCATTACTGTTTTTATATTATAAATGTGCATTGTTCATGATTATTTGTTTTTTTTATTCCTACTAAAATAAAATAAATATTTCATTACATTCACATTTTTTTCCCCTTGAACTTTAAATTCACTGTGAATGTGTGTGTGTGTGTGTGGGGGGGGGGATTCTTCAAGAAGGCTTACATTTTTATTCATTTGTTTCATTTTTATTCATTGGCTAATCAGAATAACATATTGAATTCGAGAAGGGATTATCATAAATGCACATGCGTTACAGTAAACTGAGCCTCAAAAAGTTGGGGGTGGGGGTCATCATAATGGATTAGCATAAGGGATTAATTAAGCGCATTAATCATCAACTAGGTCCCTTGCCAAAGAGGATTACACACAGGCGCAGAGATGTGACGCTCGGTTTGGGACGATTAAAAGCACAAAGCCAAGCTTTTGAAAATGAATGGTTTTCGAGAGGTGTCGATAAGAAGTTGAAATCCTTGAGCCTTGTTTGTGTCTGCGGGGGGGAGGGGGGTAAAGCTGCTTGAAGGATTAGCAGTACTGTGTTCAAAGACATATTTTGAACAGGTCACCATAATGTTTTGATCTCCACACCCCCCGATCAATAAAAATTACATAAAGCATGTGAATGACCAGTGTGACATTAAAAAGCTACAGTACCGATAGAATATCAGAATAACAAGAATTTTTATGCAGGCACACATGTCTGGAAACAAAACAAAAAAAAATTGTTTTTTCCAGACTTGAACTTCCACATGATTGTGAAGTTATACACGCATGTGCATTAATCATCAACTAGGTCCCTTCCCAAAGAGGATTACACGCAGGCGCTGAAATGTGACACCAGGCTCTGTACGTTATACACGCAGGAATGTGATGACATGTTCGGGATGATTGAAGCCAGAAAACCATCTGGCTGGGAGAGGTGTATTGAACTGTAGATAAGAAGTTGAAATAGTACTTTAGCTATACAGTATGTATGCGGCGGTGAGAGGGAGAGCGCTGTATGCGCCGAAATGTGATACTGTAACACGCCTATGCGTTTCAACAATGTTCAAATGAGATATACAGTACTGTACGGTACATGCATAATATAAAAAGAGTATGAAAACAAGTAAAAGTACTGATTACAATATACTGTAATACAGTATATACAGAACAGTACTGTATAGAAATGTGATAATTTTATATTCGAAGAAGACGCAACGCTATATTTTTGTAATACAGTATACTGCAAATCCTCCATTTTACAAATACTGCGCACACACAGACAAATGCATTAGACATGCATTAGACTTATTAGACTTTTAAGAACCACAGCTCGCGAACGCCCACCTGTGCTTTTAGACGGTATTGAAGTATAGCGGACAGCGCTAAAAATCTGAGCGCTAACATATCGGAAAGCGCTACGGAAAAAAAGAAAATATACCGCATCTGGCCGCGGTTAGCAGAGTGCCGCGGATCCAGACGCATTAGGATAAAGGGCGTCCGCAGCTGTAAAACAGCTCTCAACACCCCCCCCCCGCACCCAGAAGGATTACTCACTTTGCCCTCACCCTTCCTCCCTCTACCCTCCTCCTTCCCCCTTCCTTCCCCCCTCCTCTCCCACCTCTGTCCCCCCAGCCCCCCCTTTTTGTTTTAGCCCAGGTTCAGGCCCCATGACCTTGCACACAGTACAGACTTTCAAATGGCTTATTTAGAAATGTTGTAAGTTATATTATCTGTGGTTCTTCCGCAAGTGGTTTCTGTTTATTTTCTTAGAGGGTGTTCAGCCCTTTTTCCTGACCTAATCCATGTTCTGGATCCTGGAAGGATCTCCAGGGGTGTTTAACCCCTCTACCTTTCTCACCTTTTGATTAAGGTTATCTCTCTAGGGCTATGTAAAGGCCCATGTGTTCTTATCTTCCCTGACTATAGGAGGGGACTTCAATATGGTTGCCTCATATGCACAAGATAAATCTGCGGTCCTAAAATCGACAACCCCGCTTACTCCCCCACTCCATCCAATCCCAAAAGAAAGCCAAAAAATGTAGGGATATTATGGAAGAATTCTCCCTCATAGATATATGGAGAGCTCAGCACCAGGGTCAAAGAGACTATACTTTTTTCTCTACCCCTCATCAGTCCTATTGAGGATCGACTATTTTCTAGGCACCAGAAACATCCTCCAGGCATCCTCCCACTCGAATATAGGCCAAATTACCTTGTCCGATCATGCCCCTGTCGAACTCACTCTCTCTCTACCTTTTGTTAAGAATAACCCATACAAATGGAAGTTGAACGATTCCCTGCTTAACTGCCCAGAAACAGAGATTGCAATCAGACAAAAACTCTCAACTTTCTTCCAAATCAATGCGGGCTCAGTTTCAGCTCCAGTAATGCTATGGGAGGCCCATAACGCCTCGATTAGAGGTGATCTAATCTTGATCGCCGCATATAAGAAAAAACAGAAACTCAAGCTCCAAAAAGATCTCACAGATAATATTTCTCAGCTGGAACACAAGCACAAAATCACTGCGTCAAAAAAACGCTAAAACAACTAACACAAACCAGAACGGCCCTTAAACAAACAAAGCTTGAGGAGGTAGAGAGAGCACTGAGGTGGACCAAACCAAAGTTCTACGACAGGGCAAACAAGGCAGATAGACTCCTGGCCGCAAAACACAGAGGCATCTGAGTTAAATCTCAGATATCCAGAATCCGCACCAAAAACGAGCAAGTCTCATATACTGAGAAAAAGATAGCACAGGAATTCGCAGATTTCTACTCTGAGCTGTACAACCTCCACCCCCCAAACCGAGATCCACTAACTCCCAAAACAATTTCTCAATATCTGTAACAGTGTAATCTCCCCTCTCTATCTAGTGAGGAAATAGAAAATTTAAACAAAAAAATGTCCCAGGAAGAACTGTTTAGAGCCGTCGGTTCCCTTAAGCTAGCTAAAACACATGACCCTGGTGGATTCTCCAACGCCTATTATAAAACATTTATGCTGACTCTGTCCCCCTATCTGCTCGATATGTTAAACTCCTTTCTGCAGGGGGAACTGATTCCCTCCACAATTACCGTGGCAAATTTAGCTATTATCCACAAGGAAGGTAGAGACCCGCTCCTGTGCGGTAATTATAGGCCAATCTCCCTACTAAACTCTGATCTCAAAAGCTACAGCAAGATCTTGGCAAACAGACTCAACCCAATTCTCCCCCGACACATCCATGTAGATCAGGTAGGCTTTGTGTCAGGTAGACAGGCCTCTGGATATCATCGACCACGTGCATCTCACGGGAACCAAAGCAATGATTCTAAGCCTCGATGCAGAAAAAGCGTTCGACAGAATCAAATGGGCTTTCTTAGACCAAACGATGATGGGGTTTGGCTTCCACGGTCCTTTCCTAGAGGGGGTTAGAGCCCTCTACCAAAACCCAACAGCATATGTTAAACTTTCGGGCGGTTTTTCGGACCCAATCACTATTAGGAACGGGACCAGACAGGGCTGACCGCTCTCCCCATTACTATTCGCTCTTACAATTGAACCTCTAGCGGCCAAAATAAGAGAAGAAAAAAGCATTAAGGGGATTCGAATAGCTGAAAAAGAGTATAAATTTCCCTGTTCACCGATGATGTGATTCTGACCCTTGCTGACCCCCATACCTCCATCCCTAAACTTTAAAGGTTATTGCACCAATTTGGCAAAGTCTCTGACTATAAAGTTAACATGGATAAGTCAGAAATCCTCAATATGTCCCTTCCAGACGCGATGTGGAAAATGTTACAATCAAATTATAAATATAAGTGGAGTACTACTCACATTAAATACCTTGGAGTGAAAATCTCAAGCTCCTTTGGGTCCCTTTACCAGCATAACTACCCCCCCCCCCTATTAGACCAGATCAAAAAAGACCTAGAATCATGGAAAAAGCTCCAAATTTCCTGGTTCTGAAGATGTCAGTATCTCCGCCAGGCTCCGCCCCCTGCACACGTCACGTGGCTGTACCTCTGGCATTCACAGACCACTATCTGTGCGCATGCAGCTGCGTAATGCTTCATCCGCGGAGGCGCGCTCCCGCAGTATCACCACGGCACCCGCCTTGCTTCGCACTCCTCGTACGCACGCACGCCGCGTGCCAATGAACACTAGCAGCATCACCTGTGTTACACCAGCAGCCAATCCTGCACTACCCTATCGGCTCGTGGCTTATGTGTGAGGTCATCATCTGCTAGTTTCTGATTGGTGCTTTCCCCTTTAAATGCCTTCCTGTTTCACTTTCACTTTGCTGAACATAAACACTGTTCTGCTGTGCTTGCTGCTTCTTGGATCTTGCCTGTTCCTGTGCCTTGCCTGACTCATGTTGTGACCCCTGCTCGTACCTGGACCTGTCTCTTCTCTACCCCTGGACTTTGGCTTGTTATTGGACCCCCGCTCTCCTCTCCTCGATCACGTCTTCGGATAACGACCATTCTTTTCTCTCCAACCCTGGATCACGGCAAGTACCACGGCTTCCCCGAACTCTCCTACCCCGACCCAGCTCCACGACTCCGACTACGCATTCCGGACCTGGCTCCGTGGTTGTAGGGCAGCGGTTATATACATCCCCACCTCAGCCCCTTGGTCTAGTCCTGTTTGTGGTGGGCTCAGCGTGACATTATGTTCAGCCACACAAACATGGACCCCGCTGAGGTGGGTCAACGATTGGATAAATATGACGGGTGGTTTCAGGAAATCATTGGATCCTGTACTCAAAGGGACAAACTGCTAGATCACCTTAAGCAAGACCAAGCCGCCCTATCTGACAAGGTCAGGGTTCTTTCTGCCTCTACTATTAACCCTACAGCATCTATACCTGTTTCCACTCCAGTGGCCCCGACTTTTGAACCACGATTACCTACCCCTAACCGCTATGCTGGTAATCCTTTGGGTTGTCGGAGATTCCTGAACCAATGTTCAATACAGTTCGAACTGCTTCCTTCTCATTTTTTCTCCCAATGCTCGAAAGTGGCATACATCGTTTCCCTTCTGACCGATGATGCCCTTGCCTGGGCCTCTCCGATCTGGGAGCTACGACCAGACCTGACCTCCGATATCAATCTCTGCACCGCTGAGTTCCAGAGGGTCTTCGACACACCTTGTCGCAAGGTAAATGCCGCTTCTACCCTTCTCAACATTTCTCAGGGGGACCGTACCGTGGCCCGCTATGCACTGGAGTTCCGGACTGTGGCCTCTGAGACTGACTGGAATGACGAGGCCCAGCAAAGACAAGTTGGCATCCCAGGACCATCCCGGAGGACTTGAAGACCTGGTGGCTCTTTGCATCCGCATGGATCTGCGTCTTCAGGAGAGAAGAATGGAGAGGGGCAGACAACAACAAGGGATACAACCTTCTACCTGTCATCCAGCAGGATCCATGCCTCCTGCAGCACCAATGCTAGATGAACCTAGGCAACTAGGAGGGACCAGGCTTTCGTTTGGTGAGAGGTAGCGCAGACGACGTGCAGGCCTATGCCTATACTGCGGTAACAATGGGCACCTACTGGCTACCTGCCCACTGAGAATGGGGAAACTCCACAGCCCAGTAAGCATCGGGAGGATCATGCTGGGCACCACATCCTTACCTCCCTTGTAACCTTCCACTAGGATCAACCGCCCCATCACCATATCCGGAGAGACCTTCTGAGTAATGACACAGGGCTTTCTGGTCGTGGGGAAACTTTATTGATCAAGGATTTGCGGAGAGACACCAAATACCCTTGGTACTTAAGGATCGTCCCGTGGGTCTCGAAGTGATAGATGGCCGTCCGCTGCAACCCGCGTTCATCTCCCTTCAGACTGTACCCATCCAGATTTTGACCGGGGTGTCTCACTCCGAGACTATACAATTGGATGCCATCCATACCCCCTCAGCAGACGTCATACTGGGGCTTCCGTGGCTGCAGACACACAACCCCCTAATCGACTGGACGGAGTCTTTGCCTATCCGCTGGGGCCTTCAATGTCAGAAGCATTGCTTACCCCCTTCAAAGGATTTGGCAGGAGTATCTGTACCTGATCCAGACAGAGTACAACTTCCAGTAGAATACGAAGACTTCCGGGATGTGTTCAACAAACAGCAAGCAGAGGAACTTCCACCGCATCGCCCGTATGACTGCCCCATCGATTTGTTGCCCGGTGCCATTCCGCCTAGAGGTTTCTCCTATCCACTGTCTCTGCCTGAGACTAAAGCTATGAAAGACTACATTCAAGAGAATCTTCAGAGGGGTTTTATTCGAAAATCTTCCTCACCTGCTGGTGCAGGCTTCTTTTTTGTAAAAAAGAAGGATGGCTCGCTCCGCCCTTGTATTGACTATCGCGGCCTCAACAAGATTACCGTAAAGAATCGTTATCCTCTCCTGTTAATCTCTGAACTGTTCGATAGGCTACAGGGTGCCAACATCTTTACCAAGTTGGATTTACGAGGGGCCTACAATTTGGTAAGGTTTTGTCAGTGGGACGAGTGGAAAACGGCCTTCAATACTCGCGATGGGCACTACGAGTACCTAGTGATGCCGTTTGGACTCTGCAATGCACCAGCCATATTTCAAGGATCTGTTAGACCAACATGTAATCGTGTACCTGGATGACATTTGGATCTACTCGAAAAACATTCAGGAACATCCAGTACATGTTAAACAAGTTCTTCAAAGGCTACGGGAGAATAAGCCCTTTGCCAAACTGGAGAAATGCCACTTTCATCAGTCTTCAAACTCCTTCCTCGGTTACATTATTTCGGACACCGGACTCGCCATGGATCCCGACAAGGTCAAAGCAGTTACGGACTGGCCGTGTCCATTATCTCTTAAAGCCATCCAAAGATTTCTTGGGTTTGCAAATTACTATTGGCGCTTTTTTCAAAACGTCTCCTCTATAGTGGCACCTATTACGGCTTTAACCCAAAAATGGGCGGATCCAACACACTGGTCTCCCGAAGCCACCAGAGCATTTGAAAAATGAAAGAAAGCCTTTTCTTCTGCTCCCATCTTGGTACACCCAGATCCAGGGTTACCTTTCACGCTGGAAGTGGACGCCTCTGACATAGGAGTTGGGGCAATACTGTCTCAGAGGAAAAACCCGCAGGCCCAACTGCATCCATGTGCGTTTTTTTCCAAAAAAAATTCTTCTGTGGAGAGAAACTATGATGTAGGAAACCGCGAACTCCTCGCAATAAAGATGGCCTTAGAAGAATGGCGACAGGGTACAGAGACTCCGGTCACTATCCTGACTGACCACAAGAATCTACTCTATATTGAAGGTGCGCGTCGCTTGGGGTCACGACAGGCACGGTGGTCCCTATGTTTCACCCGTTTTAACTTTCTTATATCATATATTCCTGGTTCCAAAAACGTAAAAGCCGATGTACTATCCAGACAATTCCTGATCGAGGACAGACCAGAGGATCGTCAACAGACTATACTTCCTCCCGCATGCATTTTGTCTGCCAACACCTTTGACGCCTTACCACACATTACCAGGGCTCAACGTAACATCCCTGTAGGCCTCAAGGTTCCAGAAGGACACCTGTTCACTCCCACGAACTTCCATAGGAAAGTGATGGAATGGGGTCATGCTTCCAGGACCGCTGGTCATCCTGGCACCAGGAGAACAATCGACTTGTGGCCAGGCATGCACAAAGACATTAAAAAATTTGTGGCTTCGTGTCCCATATGCGCTCAGAATAAAACGCCTCGCAATAGGCCGGCAGGCCTTCTTCAACCACTACCAATTCCAGATTGTCCATTGACACATCTCTCCGTGGATTTTACCGTGGAGTTACCCACCTCTAAAGGGATGAACACCATACTGGTGGTCGTGGACCGCTTTTCTAAACAGGCGCATTTCATCCCATTTAAAGCTTTGCCCAGCGCGCCTAAACTCTCAGAGGTCTTCGTCAAGGAGATTTTCAGACTCCAAATTACTCCACAAGTCATAGTCTCGGACCGAGGCTCGCAATTTATCTCCAGATTCTGGAGAGCCTTCTGCCAAAGTCTGGGCATTTCACTTCATTTCTCCTCTGGGTACCACCCACAAACTAATAGACAAACGGAATGGACCAATCAGTCATTAGAACAGTTCATTCGCTGTTTTATCTCAGATTCACAGGACAATTTGTCTGATCTCCTCCCATGGGCAGAATTTTCACATAATAATCTTAGAAATGAGTCCACTCAACAGTCCCCTTTTTTCACGAATTATGGATTTCATCCCTCGGCCTTTCCTTCCACAGTCTCCAGTTCGGGAGTTCCCACCGCTGAGGAAGAATCCAGTGCCTCCAGGACTCTTGGGAGAAGATTCAGGGGAACCTGAGACAAGCCATCAATATGCAGAAGAAACAAGCCGATCGTCGGGAGGGTCTGGCTTTCTACGAAGAATATTCGTCTCAAGGTCTCTTCACCCAAATTGGCACCCAGATTCATTGGCCCATTCGTCATTACGGAGAGGGTCAATCCTGTTACTTACCAGCTTAAATTGCCGGCAACCATGAAGATTCCTTCCGCTTTTCATATTTCACTTTTGAAACCTTTCATCCATTCGAGACTTGCCACCTCAGCCTGTTCTTGTGGAGGGTCAACAGGAGTTTGAGGGGAAACTGCAATACCTTGTTCATTGGAGGGGTTTTGGTCCAGAGGAACGTGAATGGATCCCTCGGGAACAGGTACACGCTTCCAGATTGGTCAGGGCTTTTCATCACATACACAGGCGACACACTTTATTCGAGCTCGGCTAGTCCCACGAATTCGGGTATACCCGGGTGTATTGAGGTTTGTGACTGTTTTCTGCCCGAGTGCATTGAGTTATTTTTCAGTCAGGGATTGAAGCATTTTATTCCCGCTGGCTGCAATACTGCACAGTATATATATATATACTGCATTACAATTCATGAATTTATGCCATCTGGTAGACACGCGAAGCATTGCAGCCTATTAAATCCTAATCATTATCATTTAACAGATCAGCCGCCCATCAGCCAGGCATGAACCCAGGCTGGGAAGGCAAATGCAACGGGGCTTGTCAGAGGTGAGGAGCGGCGCATTCCAGGTATCTGCCAGGTACATACCGGGTATTTGCTCGAATAAAGTGTGTCGGTGCAGTATACCCTTTGAAGCCTGCCCTGGGTCGTCCGGAGGTCTCCCCTGAAGGGGGGGAGGCACTGTCAGGATGGCCACCAGGCTCCCCCCCAGCACGCGTCACGTGGCTGTACCTCTGGCATTCACAGACCGCTATCTGTGCGCACGCAGCTGCGCAATACTTCATCCGCGGAGGAGCGCTCCCGCAGTATCACCACGGCACCCACTCTGCGTCGCACTCCTCGTACGCATGCATGCCGCGCGCCACGAACACTAGCAGCTTCACTTGTGTTACACCAGCAGCCAATCCTGCACTACCCTATCGGCTTGTGGCTTATGTATGAGGTCATCATCTGCTAGTTCCTGATTGGTGCTTTCCCCTTTAAATGCCTTCCTGTTTCACTTTCACTTTGCTGAACATAAACACTGTTGTGCTGTGCTTGCTGCTTCTTGGATCTTGCCTGTTCCTGTGCCTTGCCTGACTCGTGTTGTGACCCCTGCTCGTACCCGGACCTGTCTCTTCTCTACCCCTGGACTTCGGCTTGTTATTGGATCCCCGCTCTCTCCTCTTCACGATCATGGCTTCGGATAACGACCATTCTTCACTCTCCAACCCCGGATCACGGCAAGTACCACGGCTTCCCCGAACTCTCCTACCCTGACCCAGCTCCACGACTCTGACTCCGTGGTTGTAGGGCGGCGGTTATATACATCCCCACCTCAGCCCCACGGTCTAGTCCTGTTTGTGGTGGGCGCAGCGTGACATAAGAATAGTCTCAATCAAAATGAATGTCCTCCCGAGACTACTCTATTTCTTCCAAACCCTCCCCGTAGCTGTCCCACTGGAGGCCCTGAAAAACATTCAGTCCCTAATGTCCCAATTTATCTGGAATGATAGGAGACAGAGAATCCCAAGATCGGGGATGCTTTCTCAAAAAACAAGGGGGGGCTGGGGGTCCCAGATGTGGTCAGATATTATCTTGCGGCCCAGCTTAAGCAGGCTGTAGTTTGGAATTACGACCCGGCTCCTGCCTGCTGGCTCGCAATAAAATCACATTATGCGGCTCCCCTTCCTCTCCAGGTTTTATTGTGGTTTTCGGGAGGTTTGACCTAGGGGAAATGAGATGCACGTGGAACGTCTGGCTCATAAGCAAAGGGAAATACAGTCTTTTAGCTACCCCCTCTCAACTCACCCCTATCTTTGGAAACCCAAACTTTCCGCCTAGGTGCTCTCAAAGACAATTTGACCAGTTCCAGGGTCTCGGTATTAGGCTGGTTTAGGATCTGCTGAAGAAAGGAGAGATCCTGTCTTTTCAGGAACTCCGAGACAAATTTCAATCCCAAGATCTCCATCTGTTCAAGTTCCTGCAAATTAGGCGTTTTCTATTATCACTTTCCCAAAACTCCAAATTCCCCACATTAACTAGATTTGAGTCTCTATGCCTCAAAGGCAATTACCAGAAGGGTCTGATATCGGAGATATATAGGGGGTGGAGTTGGCATCCGACACTCCGGCCCACAATTACATGCAAAAATGGTCCGAGGACCTTAACATACCAATAGATATGGAAGACTGGGAGTATGACCCTTGAGGTGAGAGAGAAGTCAACCTTCATCACCCCAAGTGGCCTCTATGAGTCCTTAGTGATGCCATTCTGGATTTACAATGCCCCGGCTACCTTTCAGCGCCTGGTCAACCGATTACTGGAAGGGATGCAGGGGTTTGCAAGGGCATACCTGGACAACATTGCGGTCTTCAGTAACTCCTGGGACACTCACTTAGTGCATGTAGCTGCGGTGCTAGCTAGGATTAGGGAAGCGGGGCTCACTTTAAAACCCACCAAGTGTCTCGTGGGTATGGCAGAAGTCCTTTACCTGGGGCACAGAGTGGGGGGTGGGCACCTTAAACTGGAGCCGGCCAAAGTGGAAAGGATAGTGCAGTGGCCCGTTCCCAAAACTAAAAAGCAAGTCATGGCATTTCTAGGCACCACAGGGTACTATCAAAAGTTAATTCCCCAGTACAGCGCCGTGGCCAAACCCTTGACGGACTTAACTCAGAAGTGACAGTCTGCGCTGGTCGTCTTGTCTCCCGCCTGTGAGGTTGCGTTCCAGGCTCTAAAGACTGCACTGGCCAGTGGCCGATACTGGCTGCCCCAGACTATGCCAAGATGTTCTTGGTGCAGACCGATGCCTCGGACTACGGCTTCGGCACAGTACTCAGCCAGGTCAGGGAGGACAGCAGTGAACACCCCGTGGTATATCTGAGTCACAAACTATTACCCAGAGAAGTGGCCTATGCCACCATGAAAAGAATGTTTGGCGATCATATGGGCCCTACGCAAGCTACAGCCCTACCTTTACGGTCGCCCATTCGCCGTTCACGGACCACAACCCCTTGAGTTGGCTGCAGAGGGTGTCGGGTGAGAATGCCAAACTGCTACGTTGGAGTCTAACTTTGCAAGAGTTTGATTTCACTATACAGCATAAAAAGGGCAGTGAACACGGCAATGCCGATGGCCTATCCCGGCAGGACAGTCTATGTGAATTTTTTACCTCAAGAGCTGACAGGTTAGCCCAACCACCGGACAAGGTGGCCAGGGCACAATCTGCACTCTGAGGTAGGGGAGGTGTGATGATCAGGGGTAATCTGGCCTGTAAAAAGGGGCTATACCTGGCTAGTTACCCCTAATTTGTGTGGAAAGGGAAAGGGTTAATGTACAATGTACTATGTATGTGTATTCCAAAGCACTTTTATTCCCTGTGAATTCAATTTCCAAGTCTAGTTAAGCAGGCAAATGAGGTGAAGTGTTTTGTGATCTATGGGTAAGCACTGTGATGTACAGTAATTTGGAGTCAGCCCTGCAAAGTGTTCAGGGGATTATGTGACTGTATGTACTAATTTCTAAGATAGCAGACTTGTAATGGGATTTGAGTGTGAGTTACATTTGTATGGAGGGGCCTCTGATTTAATCAGGTGAAGTTCCTGCAGATAAATGTGCATTGAGGATGAGCTGGGAGCTTTGGGAGTCCCTGACTTCAAAGGGCATCCAGTGGCTTTGTTGCAAAGGTGTCAGGAGATATTCAGGACTATCAAGCTGCAGAGCCATAAGGAGTGGGGATGGGCCACATAACATTAAGTATCTGCCACCAACCCCTCCTATGGGTTAGACAATGCCAAGCCATTCAGCCCTAGACTTGGTGTTGCCGGGGGGGGGGGGGGCACTCCTGCTTCCTCCCAGAGTTTCTTGCCTTTTTGTGATGGGAATTCAAACCCTATAAAGAGGCAGGTTGACCCAACTCTAGAGTTGTAGAGTGTTCGCTGTTGGTAGTTTGTGGTTCGTGACTCAAATCCAGCAAGGGAGAATTGCTAGCCAGTGTTATTCTTGGATACTTCACCCTGTTATTTTACTGTTAGTGTTATTTTCTTTTTTGTTTCAATCTTTTTTATTGTTTTCACAACACAGTAACATCACTTTCGACATTGATCTTCGCATCACCAGGTATATGTTCACTGTACCATTTGTAGAGTTTTTAACATAATAAAAATCATGACAGTTCTAATACAGAGCGTGTACAATAGCAGCTTTGTGAACAAATCCTGTGGGGCGTGCTTATAGTACTTATAAAATAGGTAGAGTTAAAGAAGAGGTAAAGAAAGAAGGAAGAGGAGGACCTGGGGGGGGGGGGAAGCAACTTAATTACCCAATACTTAAGGTTTTTAGAAGGGATTCTCTTGGTATCGTTCCGTGAGGCTGTCTATACTTCGGTCATCTATGCGTTATCTTATTTCTTTCTCTGGGATATGGTATTTTACTCTAGGGACCAGGGTTCCCATATCTTGTCGAACTTCTCAAGGGAATGTTTAATTGGGTTGATAGATTTTCCATTAGTTTAACGTTGTTAACTCTTATGATTACAGTACGTCTCGATGGGAGGTTTATATTTTTCCACGCGGCTGCTATAGAGCAGCGAGCCGCTGTGAGTATAAATGATATAAATTTGCTTATTGGAGTTTGTAATTCCTCTATTGGTTTTGCTAAAGGAATGTCAGCGGGTCTGTAGGTATCCTCAGATCTGTGATTTCGAATATCAGGCCTTGAATCATGGTCCAAAATTTCTGTATTCGTGGGCAGTCCCACCAGATGTGAACCATGTCCCCTCTCATACCACATCCTCTCCAGCTGATATCTTGTGTTCCTGGGAAGATCTACTCGGGGTTAAGTACCATTGAAATAAAATGTTATATATATTTTCTTTCGTGACTGTACAAATTGATGTTTTAGATGCAGATTCCCAGATATCCCTCCAGTCATCCTTATCTTTTTCTATATTTATGTCTTCAGCCCATTTCCGCATGTAATTGGGGGGTTAGGACAATGCGTGAGATGCTATCACCATGTATATTTCCGAGATTAAACCACCTCTATAGAGACCTTCCATACATAGTTTTTCAAAGTTCGACAGGGTATTAAATTTGGAATTCTGAGAAAACTTTTGGAGGAAGTGTCGGATCTGTAAATAGCTAAAGATTGGGAGGTTCTGTCTGTGGGGTTTTTGTTTTAGCTCCTGATATGAGAGAATCTCTCCTTCTTTGATAAGATCTTTTGCAGCTAGCATGTCCATACTTCTGAGTTATTCCACATATTTAGGGGAACACCCAGGTGTGAAGTTAGGATTATGGACAATCGGAACCAGGCTTGATGGGTGGGTAGAAAGGGAATATCTTTTTTTGCTTTTGGACCAAATGTCCTATGTGCACCTCATTGCCCCAAGTTTAAATCTTCCCGTGGGGCTCTCCCCCTCCTTGGAGCTCCAAAGTTCCGCCGCTAGAGTGGAAGGGCCCACATAGGCGGACTCGATCCCCAGCCAGCCACAAGTTGCTGGATCACAGTTCCACATCACTACTTGTTTTAGGTGGGCCGCATGATAGTATTTGATAATATCAGGCACCCCCATGCCCCCCCTGATCTCGGTATTAGCATTACCGATCTTGCAACCCGCGGTCTTTTGTTCTTCCAAATAAATTGAAAGATTCTGTTTTGGATTTTTTTGAGATCCCTAATCGGGACTTTTATTGGAAGGGTTTGGAAAAAGTACAATAGCCTAGGCAAAATATTCATTTTTACCGCCGTTATCCTTCCAATCCACGATATTTGATAGTCGTTCCAGGACTGAAGATCTTTTTTAATTTTTTCAAATAGGGGTGGGTAGTTATATTGGTATAATAAATTGTATGTGTTTATTATGTAGATTCCTAGATATTTAATGTGTGTTCGGGACCATTTATATTTAAAGTTTGCTTGTATAAGCTTGACCTCTTGGGCGAGGAGCGTTAAATTTAGTGCTTCAGATTTGTCGTTATTGATTTTGTATCCTAAGGCCTGTCCAAATTGGTCTTGTTGGGATTGCAAATTTGGCAGAGATATCAATGAATTGGATAGTGATAGTATAATATCGTCTGCGAATAGTGAGATCTTACAGTTTGTTTCGGCTATCCGGATACCCTGGATATTTATATCATCTCTGATTATTGCCGCCAGTGGTTCGATCGATAATGCGAAGAGGAGGGGGGACAATGGGCATCCCTGTCTAGTTCCGTTTTTAATTTTGATGGGGTCTGAGTCTCCTCCTGGGAGTTTAACATAGGCAGTGGGCGTCCTGTAGAGGGCTCTAAAGCCCTCCAGGAATGGGCCCGAGAAACCAAATTTTAGCATTGTCTGATCTAAAAATGCCCACTTAATTCTATCAAATGCTTTTTCAGCATCTAAACTTAATAGAATTGCCTTTGATCCGGTCAGGTGCACATGGTCCACAATATCCATGACCTTACGGGTGTTGTCTGAAGCTTGTCTGCCCAAGACAAAGCCCACTTGATCCGAATGTATAAGTTTAGGGAGTATTGGGGTTAGTCTATTTGCTAGAATTTGCTGAATATTTTCAGATCTGAGTTTAACAGAGAAACAGGTCTATAACTCCCACGTTGAAGAGGATCTCTGCTCTCTTTATGGATAATTGCTAAATTGGCCATTGAGATTGACGTCAGGATTTCCATACCCTCCAGGAAAGTGTTAAACATCTCGAGAACATACGGGGACAGCACCGCTCTGAACTTTTTGTAATACAGGTTGGAAAAACCATCTGGGCCTGGTGTTCTATTAGTCTTAAGTTGGCTTATTACTTCTGCAAGTTCTTCCTGAGAGATTTTTTTGTTTAATAGCTGCGTATCTGTCTCTGAGAGCTTTGGAAGATTGCATTTTTTAAGATATTTGGATATTGCCTCAGACCCTGTTTGTCCTCCCCGGTTAGCTTCCAGATTATATAATTTGGTATAAAAATTTGAGAATTATTTCGCTATTTCTCTATCTTTATATGTTGTCGCTCCTGTTTTAATGCGAATTGCTGGGATTTGAGATTTTACTCTCAGACCTCTTAGTTTGTTAGCTAGGAGCCTGTCTGCTTTATTACCCTTATCGTAGAACCATTGGTTTGTCCATCTTAGCGCTCTCTCCATCTCATCTATTTGTATTTTTTTAGTTCCAATCGAGTTCTTTCTACTTATTTGTATAATTTTTTTGAGGGGTTCTGTTTTTGTTCGATGTGTGTCAGATTATCCGCTGCCTCTTTGTATTGTTTTAGTTTCTCTTTTTTTTATATGCTGCGATAGAGATGAGTTCCCCTCTAATTGAGGCTTTGTGTGCCTCCCACAGCATTGCCGGGGAGGACACTGAGCCTTTGTTTAACCGAAAATATTCTATGAGTTTTTGTTTAATTACACTCTCTGTCTCTTGCGAATTTAACAGGTAGTCATTTAATTTCCAGGGGTATCTACCATTTTTGCTAAAACACAGGTTGGTAAGGGAAGTGTTCCTTAATAGGGTGCTCTAAGATGATGTCGGTGAAGACTTAGATATATAATAAAAGAGTCTTCAGGTGAGTCCAGGATAATGCTTAATGAGCAGGGTTGTCTAATCCCCAAATGACACACTTAAAACAATCATATAGTGGCAGCAAATATTGCAAAACACCGTTAAAGGACAAACCGCTGTAGGGAAAAAAACCTCTAACCTGACCGGTGTGTTAGTCCCACCCGGCGGTCCCTTCTCTGGCGGGTCACGTGTTCCCAGCGGGTCCTCTCGGCAGAGAGTGTAAATACTCACATACAGTAGCTTGCCATCTTGGTGCCGGTGTGCTGCTATGGGGAAAAAAAGAACTGTTCCACTGCTCTCTTCGTGGCGTGCGTCCGTCCCAGCAGCTGATAACAAGATAGGTGAAAGGACTCTGAGCACTGCAAAAATATCAGGCTGGCGGCAACGTGCAAGAAAAAAACTTTATTGTGGCATAAAAGCCCGAATTAAAAAGACATACAAAACAATTCTCTGACGCGTTTCGTCTTACGACTTTATCAAAGAGTGCTTTATGGCAGCCAGAGATGTGCCCTAAATGGCCCTGAGTTCCCCCTAAAGAAGTACCCAGCCAGCCCCACCAAAATAATACGGCAACAAGACAGTACTCTCCATAGAATTAAAATTCATTTTCCCCCAGATGTTAGGAACCCCCTCACTTCACCCCAACAGGGTCCGAGCATGTATAGTACTGTACTTTAAAATAAATTAAATATGCAATTTTACTATTACTGCGCGCGCACGCACAGACTGTGTACTGTAGGTTGAACCGCGAAGGTATTAGACTTCAGAGACAACAGCTCACAAACGCCCCCATGCGTTTTTACTGGCATTGCAGTATTGCAGCCAGTGGGAATAAAATGCTTAAATCACAGCTGCGCAAATAACGCTATACACCCCGGGAGAAAACGACACAAAACCGCACATCACCGAGATCTTCTGAAATTCGTGGAGCTAGCCAAGTAAGAATAAAGTTGGTCGCCACTGTATGTTATACCACAGATAGATACCACACCTCATTACATATACTTACCACACTGAGGCACAGTTCACAATTTGATTTGATTATATTTTTGTTAGGTACCAGTTATCTCTAGTTCCTTCGCCTACTACCTCTACCAGTCTACTCATAAAGCACTCTTTGATAAAGTCGTTAGACGAAACGCGTCAGAGAATTGTTTTGTATGTCTTTTTAATTCGGGCTTTTATGCCACAATAAAGTTTTTTTCTTGCACGTTGCCGCCAGCCTGATATTTTTGCAGTGCTCAGAGTCCTTTCACCTATCTCATTTTTGCTAAAAGGCAGAGAAAGCGCTAATTCGATAGGGGCATAGTCTGACCATGATATAGATCCTATGTTAGACTGAGCGGTTGCCTGGAGAATATTTTTTGTACCTATGAAATAGTCAATCCTCGAGTAGGACTGATGGGGGGCTGAGAAAAACGTATAGTCTTGATGACCTGGGTGCTGGGCTCTCCAAATGTCCACTAGCGAGAAGCTTTGCAATAATTCTTTGAACTCCTTCGCTTTTTTAAGGGTGGTTCTTGAGTGGGTTCTGATTTATCTAATTCCGTGGTACTTGCCATATTGAAGTCTCCGGCTACTATCAGTGATGAGAGGGATATCGGGTCTAGGGATTCTAGGACCTCTTTCAAAAATTCAGGTTGATGGTTGTATGGGGCATATACAGTATATTACAGAGGGTAACTGGAGATCCTGATAGGGAGCCTTGAACAACCAGGAATCTGCCACCCGTTTCTCTGACAATTTTTTCCATTATAAAGGGTGTATTGTTTTTGAGTAGGATTGCTACTCCTCTTTTTTTCACAGAGTAGTAAGCATAGTATGCTTGGGGATATAAGTGTTTAAATGAGTTTGGGGGGGAGTTTGAGTTCAAATGCGTTTCTTGGAGGAAGAATATATCCCCCTTGGTTTTTTTCAACTCCTGTAAAGGTAATTTTCTTTTCCTGTGTGAATTGAGCCCTTTGACATTCATAGAGATTAACTTTATTGAGTTTAAGGAGGCCATGAGTGTCTGAATTTGTGGTCTCGTTTGGGACTATCCACTTTCCCAAAGTGGAGGCTTGCTTTTTTTGATTCCCTTTTTATATGGAGGATTTTGTTTCGGGTTTTTAGGGCCCTTCTGGAGATATATTTGGTTGCTTGGTGGGGAGGTGAGGGGGAGGTGGAGGGAGTGAACAGGTGGGGAGTGGGAAAAGATGGGGAGCAGATTGAAAGTGGATTCCTTATGAACCCAATGTTGGTATTCTTCTTCACTCTAGTGAGAAGGTGGTTGGGCCTATTGCCCATGTGAGAACTTCATAAGTGGAAAGTGGTCCGCACATATGTGGGTCAAGGGAGACATCCCTGACAGCCTGCGAATTTATAATGCAAGTAAAACCGTGGATTTTTTTCCCTTCTCCCCCCCCCCCCCCCCTTTTAGAGATTGTTTATTTTCTTCTGGCTAGTCTTAACCTTTGTATTGGTTTGTGAGGGGGGTAGGTAAGTTATTTCATTTATCTCTACATTCAACAGGTGCTTTTAAAACTTTAGCAACATCAGTAGTAAGAACTATATACAAACAGATAGTCTACTTCAAATTTTACACATATTCCCACAATTTAAATTTACACTGCCCTTGGGAGGAGGGGGGAGGGGGAGAGGGGGGATAGTGGGGGTGGGGGGGAGGGGGAAGGGGGGAGGGAGGGGGGAAAGGGGGAGGAGAGAGGGGGGAGGGGGGGAGAGGGGGGAGGAGAGAGGGGGGAGGGGGGGAGAGGGGGAAGGGGGAGGGGGGGGAGAGGGGGAAGGGGGAGGGGGGAGAGGGGGAAGGGGGAGGGGGAGGGGGAGGGCGGGAGGGGGAGGGCGGGAGGGGGAGGGGGGAGAACCCATTTTCATTTATGTCTACATTCAACAGATGTTTTTAAAACTTTTAGCCACATCAGCAGTAAGAACTATTTACAAGCAGATAGTCTACTTCAATTTTTACCCATATTCCCACAACTTAAGTTTACACCGCCCTCTCCTCCCAACTATCCCCCGCGGGGGGATCTTCATGAGAGCTTCAATTCATGAAGTTCCTTGATCATGGTTAGTTCACTATTCCTCTCTAGCGCGGGGAAGACGAAAGGGGTATGAGGAGGTGTCTAGTATCGGGGGCAAACTCCAGAGGAAAATCGGTAGGTAGCAGAAGTTCCCCCTTTTTTTTTTCCCCCAGAGAGGTCTGAACAAACAGGGAATTTAACGTATATAAAACATACCTGAGAGCTGGGAGTCCAGATGTATGCTTTCGGCTCTGGTCTCTGAGGATCTCTTTCCCCACGTCTCCCGAGGGGTTTATTCTTGGGATCCTCTGACACGTCCGGAGTCTTGGGAGTAAAACTCTGCTGACCACCCCCCTCAGAAGAGCCATATATCGCTCTGGGATCCACCCCCCCCCCAACGCCACCGAGGGCAAAATCGCTCCAGCTGGAGCATTCTCAGATTCCTCCCTCCCCTCCCCTCCGCCGCTGCTGCTGCTGCAAACCCATGAGTGCCAGCAACGACACATGCTGCGAGCTGCTCTCCAAGATTGGGGAGAGAAGCAGGGCCACACCGGACTAGGTAAGGGGGAGGGAGGGGATGAAGGGCAGAGGCAGAGGGGGGCCAGCCAAGGGAGGTACAGCATGGATCAGGGGGCTGATCATATCTCGGGCAGGGGAGGGAGGGCCACAAAGGAGGTTCGCCCGTCCAGGACAACACACAGAGAACCGGAGGGGAGAGAGGTAGAGTAGGGTGGGGTGGACACAGAGAGAGGGAGCGGTAGGGAGGGGCGGATCTGACTAAGGCTAAGGCTGGTCATGGGTGGCATTCCCCCTCCTGCCGGGGGGGGGGGCAGATAGAAGGGCACCAAAAATGCTCTCCCAATCCTGGGCAGCCCAGGGCCATGGTGGGAGTTTCTCTGCACTTGTGAGGTCTTCAGCAATCCTGGGGTAATCAGGAAGAGCAGCCAGGAGGCTGTGGTGATCTCACTCCGGATCCTGGGTGCTTTTTCTGCTTTTCTTCTTTCTCCTCTGGGGCCTTTATATCTCCGAGGCTCTGGGGACTCTCTGGGGGAGGCGATCCTTTCTGATGCTCTATGCGTGGGCGCTGGATGTCGGGAACCCGGCTACTCTTCCACGTCTCCATGATTTCCCATCCCTGGGAGTCCTAATAATTTTAAGAAGGAGGGGGCATCTTCTGGTCTTGAAATAGATTTAAATTTGCCGTTCTTGTGGACAATCAATTTAAACGGAATCCCCACCTATAACGGATTTTTTGGTCATTTAAGATCTTTATTAAAGGTTTCATGTCCTGTCTTCGTTGTATGGTGGCTCTAGAGAGGTCGTTGTAGACTTGAAGGGCTTCGTTTTGGAAGTTGATCTCCCCTCTCTCTCTGCACACGGACATCAGATTTTCTTTTATGGAGTATGAATGCATTCTTATGATGATGTCTCTCCTCCGTCTAGGATCCTCCGAGCGGGGACCTAGCGCTCTGTGAGCATGATCCATCTCCAGGGATCTAGCATCTAGGTCCGGTAGCAGGGACAGGAACAGTTCTTCCAGGTAGGTTTTGAGGGTCTCTGTTTTAATTTCTTCTGGTATGTTGCGGATCCGGATATTTTGGCGGCGGTCCCTGTTTTCATGGTCCTCGATGGTATCCTTCAGTGAGTTTATTTCAAAGCCCAGGCGGCCTATTTCCTCTTCCGCAGAGGTTTGTGAGAGAATCAGCTCCTCCAGCTTAGTTTCCACGATGTCTGTGTGCACCTCCAGCTCTTTTAATTCAGTTCTGACATCATTTATGGCCGTTTGTCGGTCTTCTTGAAATTATGCCTCATTTTGGTGAAGAATTGTTCTAGTAATCGCTCCAGATAGGTTTTTGTGACTTCTTCTCCTTCTCCTGCTTCTCGTGGCCCCCCCTCAGCTCCACGTGTGTACACAGTAGAATCCTGAGAATTCTCTTCGGAGCAATCTTGTGTTTCTGTTCCGCGGCAGTCATTCGTTGCATGCTCGCACAAAACTTAGTAATGTCCTGATTACTTGCTTTTTTAAGTTTATTTGCCATCTCTAGGTGTTTACCTAGTTGGATCCCCGAAAAGTTATTTGTTTTTGGTGGTTTTATGCTCTTTCTAATTGCTTTAAGGCAGGAAGTCTTGTGAGCTCTACCCTCAAGCAACTATGCCGGCTGACGTCACCGGAAGTCCTCGTTAGTGTTATTTTCAAGTGTCATTTGTGTTACAGTGTTGTGTTTGCCCAAAAGGAAACACATCTTAAGTTTATTTTATCATTTTGTCCTGTTCAATCAGTGCCCCATATATTCGGCATGAATTAGGTCTGGTCTACCGTGACAGTCCCCTTTACCTGTTACTGTTCCCACCAACTTAGAGACTAAGGGTGGGTGGCCAGTGTTAGGGACACAGTTCAGGGATGCAGTGAAAGCTGATCCCAGCTTGAAAGGCATGAGACTTCGGGCATCCGAGTAAAGTGTTAGTGAAGGGTCAGAGCACTTTCTGTGGCACCGCAGGCTCGTATAGGGAGCAAGGTTCTACCGGATTAGATAGAGTCTGGACAGGTAGAATACCGCTAGTGGTACCTAGGGAGTATAGGCAGCCGTTATTGCGGGTAGCCCACTCCATTCCACTAGCGGGGCATCAGCGGGTCACTCGGATGAGAGCCCAGCTGTTGCAGCATTACTACTGGCCAGGGGCATCAGGAGCACTGGCAGATTTCTGCCGCTCCTGTGATGCCTACCAGCAAGTAGGTAAGGCGGGTGATCCTGTGAAGGCACTGTCACAGTAACTTGTGACAGGATATAATATACACCAAATAACTGGGTTGAACTGAACACAGCTCAGATATAATAAAGTATATTTATTCCTTAGACAGGTGAACACAGCAGATAGTACAAATAACAAACAAGAAATACACTTACTAGGGAGGGGGAATGCAGAAGTAATCTGGAATCTTGATTAGCAATTCCACAGCAATCAGGCATCAATCAGTTTGTATAAAAGAAGACAATCAATATAGGGCTGACATCAGTTTATATATCTTTTCAGCCACATACTTACTATTTAGTGCAGGCTATTGGAGAACAATTAGAATTTATAGTGACAACTGCGCTCCAATCCTTGATCACAATCGGATTGTGGAAAATGGACTCAGGCTAATAAGACATAGCCATCTCTGTGGGGCCAAATGATTCCTGAGGTAGGGGCAAGCAATGAAACCCCATGACACCTCCAATAAGGACGGTCCCCTCCAAAAGAATGAAAAGTACTCACATACTGCACTGCTCCAAATTCCTGCAGGATGTGCAACCGAGAAGATGCAGTCAGCAGTAGAAAAAGAGAAAACTGGCGCACAATCCAATGAAGTGGGTACCAGGATAGACAAAAAATAATTTCTTGGTAAAATTTCATCCAACAAACGGAGGAGAGCAACCTCCTACGCATTTCGTGTACGGTTGTACCTGATAAAGTGTACAACTGTACACGAAACGCGTAGGAGGTTGCGCTCCTCCGTTTGTTGGATGAAATTTTACCAATAAATCATTTTTTGTCTATCCTGGGACCCACTTCATTGGATTGTGCACCAGTTTTCTCTTTTTCTATTGGAGAACAATAACCTGCACCCAATTTCTAACGTGGGAACATTGTTAACCCATGCCCACCAGCTAGATGGCACATGCGTACTGGGGTCCTGGGGCCCTCATTTCTGTAGCCCCACACCCAAGTCAGGGTTGCCGGCCAGTCTACCCGATGGGGTATCTGGTCAGGATACTCTTTGTTTGTAGGTGTGAGTTATAGCACCTACAAACCACTCAAGCCCGGCACTTATCCGCCCTAATGTATACAGCTAGGAAGGCTGAGCCTTTGATCAGGGGGTCTTTTTGTAGACAATAGGTCACCCCTCTGATCATTAGCATTCCACAAATTGCAGAAATCTTCGCAGGCTTTTATCCCCGCTTTGAAACACAGTACAGGTTTTAATATAAGGACATATTAAAATCATCTGTTCTGTTGGGCCCAGCGGGTCGAAACGGGCCAGTCCTTCATGCCGGAAGTGACTCTCCATTGTGGCCAAGTTTCAGCCTGCTGTGACCTTCCAGACCGGAGTTACACAAATGCAAGTTAAAACTTTTATTACTTTAACACAGGATTCTCCGCTTTAAAATAAATCTCTGTTTTTCACTCATTTCCCATTGAAATCAACGGGCTCCGCTGCCATAGACTTTCAATGGGGAAACTCCGCCATTGGCATCTATGGGTTCCGCCACCATAGACTTTCAATGGGGAAACTCCGCCATTGGCGTTTATGGGACTCCTCCGCCATAGCCTTTCAATGGGGAACCGCCGCTATTGATGTCTATGGGAAAACTCACTGATCTTTACAGTTGCCCACACTCCGTCTGGTTGGTCGGAGAGGGTTGGAAATGGACCAGCAGTCATGCCGGAACCGTGACTGCATGCACCCCAACTCCCAGCCCTCTGGTCCTTCCAGAACCGGAGATATGGGCTTATACATTTCAGGGGTTTGGACTTAGCCGTTTTCTCACGCTGCTCTTCTCGCCGCCATGGAAGTCTATGGCGCGACCCGCTTGGCTAGCGCAACCCTTTCTGGGGGTCCTGGATTACTTGGCTCGGTAGTGGTCAAGTGTGGGGGAGCCTAAGAGCTAGGGGTAAAAAGAATTTTATTTCTGGGTGCCCTAGAACTTGTGGTTCCCACGCCACTTGTCGTTGAACTTGACCTAATAGTGATGAAAGCTCTTTTTCAGACATTGTTTCCGCTTCTGCGTTTATGCGGTTTGGATAGCTGCCAACCTGTTCCTGGAGATCGGCGTCGAGGAATCCCCGTTGAAGTCAATGGGCACATTGACTTACAATGGGAAACCGCCGCTCCTCCTCTCGGATGCCACCTGCTGGTCTTCGAGGGAAACAGGTCCAAAACCACTGGATTCGCCATTGAAATGAATGGAGATGCAATGGCGGCCTATGGGACCCCGCAAAATTGAGCCTGAAAAGGTGGGAAAATTGAACAAAGGGCTATAATCACTTCCTAACTATTAACCCTTATCCTCCAGGATGGATCCCAGTGTGTGTGTGGTGCAGACACTTAGATGGTGATAATACATTATAACAGAGGGACACACATTTTCATGTTGCAGCAAGGTAGAATCCACATTCCTGGACCGCAGTCCAGTTAACCCCTTGCCTCAATGGTGAGGTCAGGGGGTGGCCATATGGGGTGCAACCCCTTTAATACTGGGCCAATCCCCCTCTCCCTCTACACCTTCCCTTCTTAATGGATGACCTGTGGCCCACTGGCCCTCATGGGGAGTGGGTCACTGATGGCACCATTAACGAACTCAGTCTCAGAGGGATAGTCCTGACGAGAAAGTCCATCAGAATTGCTGTTTTCACTACCCTTATTATGCTGGATAGTGAACTCAAATTCAGGGCCAAGCTCCACCTTAGCAGCTTGGCATTCTCCCCTGATGCCAACTGTAGCCAACTCAGGGGGTTGTGGTCTGTAATGACCGT
The DNA here is from genome assembly GCF_040206685.1 of Ascaphus truei. Taxonomy (NCBI): domain Eukaryota; kingdom Metazoa; phylum Chordata; class Amphibia; order Anura; family Ascaphidae; genus Ascaphus; species Ascaphus truei. The sequence goes on along the minus strand of NC_134484.1, from coordinate 286,005,466 downwards.
GAAAGCCCTCCCATACACGTAAGGTTGAAGCTTTCTGAGTGCCCACACAATGGCCAAGCATTCCTTCTTAATGGTGGCATATGCCACCTCGCTGGGAAGCAGTTTGCGGCTGAGGTACACCACGGGGTGATCTCTGCCGTCTTCCCCCACCTGGATCAACACAGCCCCAATTCCAAAGTCCGAGGCATCAGTCTGTATAAGAAAATGTTTGGTGTAGTCCGGGGCAGCCAGTATGGGGGCCCCAGCAAGCGCAGATTTCAGTGCCTGAAACGCAGTTTCACAGGCAGGAGTCCAGGTAATAAGCACAGGCAGTTGCTTCCTAGTCAGATCAGTCAGGTGTTTGGCTATGGCGCTATACTGTGGGACAAACTTCCTATAGTACCCTGCGGTGTCCAAAAATGCCATGACCTGTTTCTTGGTTTTTGGAACAGGCCACTGAACTATGGCTTCTACCTTGGCTGGCTCTGGTTTGAGGTGCCCTCCACCCACCCTGTGCCCTAAGTACACGACCTCTGCCATCCCTACCATACACTTGGTAGGCTTCAAGGTAAGCCCAGCTTCCCTAATCCTAGCTAACACCGCAGCTACATGTCCTAAGTGGGATTCCCAGGAGTTACTAAAGACAGCAATGTCATCTAAGTAAGCCCTGGCATAGCTCTGCATCCCTTCCAGTAAACGATTGACCAGGCGTTGGAAGGTAGCCGGGGCATTTTTCATTCCAAATGGCATCACTAAGAATTCATAGAGGCCACTTGGGGTGATAAATGCTGACTTCTCCCTAGCCTCCAGGGTCAGTGGGATTTGCCAATAGCCCTTGCTCAAATCCATGGTGGTCAGATACTTTGCCCCCACGAGTTCATCCAGTCACTCATCCATGCGGGGCATGGGATAGGCATCTGAAACCGTCCCAGCGTTGAGCAAGCGGTAGTCCACACAGAACCGGGTGGTCTTGTCCTTCTTAGGAACTAGGACTACCGGACTTGCCCAAGGGCTCTGGGACGGGGTAATTACCCCTTGGGTCAGCATCTCCTCTATCTCCCTCTCTATACTGGTCTTGACCTCTGCTGACACTCTATAAGCGTGCTTATGATGAGGAAGCAGGTCCCCTGTGTCAACTGGGTGTTCTGTGAGGTGGGTTTTCCCTGGCATGTCAGTGAAGAGAGCCCTATACTTAGCTAGCATGTCTCTGGCTTCTCCCTTCTGTCTATCACTTAACTGTGCCCCTATATCAACCTGTTCCACAGTGTTTCCCTGCCTAGCCTTCCCTAGGAGATCAGGCAGAGCATTGCTCGCCGGATCCTCCAGCAGTGGGCTACAAATTGCCATCACTGCTCCCATACTCGGTTCTCTGTACTCCTTTAAGATATTAATGTGATATGTCTTATACCTCTGTGGCTCTACCTATACAACATAGTTGTACTCATTCATCTTTCGGATGACCGGGTACGGTCCCGACCAGGCAGCCATCAGTTTGTTCTCCCGAGTGGGTTTGAGAACAAGCAACTGCTGTCCTGGGATGAATTTCCTGCTATGGGCATTCCGGTCACACCATTGCTTCTGCTTGGTCTGAGCGGCCCTGAGGTGGTCCTGGGCCACCCCCATGAGCATCTCTAACCGGTCTCGTAGATCTACTACATACTGGATCACTGAAGCATCAGTAGCAGTAGCCTCCCCTTCCCATCCCTCATGGAATAGGTCCAGAGGTCCACGTACCCTGCGGCCATATTGTAGCTCAAAGGGGGAGAAGCCTGTAGATTTCTGCGGTACCTCTCGGCAGGCAAACAGCAAGTGCTGTAAATGAATCTCCCAGTTATTCCCCTCCACCTCTATAAAGGTCCAAAGCATCTGCTTCAGAGTACCGTTAAACCTCTCACATAATCCGTTTGTCTGGGGATGGTAAGGGGTAGTGCGCCGGTGCTGTACACCGCATGCATCCCAGGGACACTGTAACAGTTCACTCATGAACTGCGACCCTTGATTGGTTAGGATCTCACTAGGGAAACCTACCCTAGCAAAAATGTTCAGCAACACTGCTGCTTCGGTCTTGGCATCTATGGTGCCAAGCGCTACCGCCTCAGGGTACCGGGTGGCAAAATCCAACACCGTGAGGATGTAGCGCTTACCTGACTTGCTAGGAATCATGAGAGGTCCTACAAAGTCCATCGCTACCTTCTGGCAGGCATCACAGGAGCGGCAGAAAGTGCCCACATCCCGGGATGCCCCCGGCCAGTAGTAACGCTGTAATAACCGGGCTCGCGTTCTTTGACCCCCTGATGCCCCGCTAGCGGAATAGAGTGAGCTACCCATAACAGTTGCTGTCGGTACACCTGGGGTACTACTAGCTTTCGCTTACCGGTCAATCCCTCCTCTATCCCTGGGTTCACCGCTTCTCTATACAGGAGTCCCCAGTGCCATAGGCAGTGCTCAGTGCCCTCCCCTGCCAGAGACTCGGACGCCCGAAGTCTCATGCCGGCCAGGGTAGGATCTGTCTTCACTGCCTCCCTGAACTAGGCTCTTAATTCTGGCCACCCCGTCATGTCATTGTCAGGGGAATGGGTAATGGTGAGGGGAAACAGTAAGTCAGTCTGTGGTTGCAACTGATCCTGGCTTACCTCCCCGGGCTCCTCAGCGCCCTCCGCTGTCGTTGGTCCCAAATGCAGGGGGACTGAAGCCGCCGCCATCGCCGCGGTCTGGCTCCGGGTGACTGCCGCCACCGCAGCGGGTCTTGGAACCCAGTCGTAGGTGCAGGTCATCTGTCCCAGATCGTTTCCAAGAAGAACTTCGGCATCCAAACCGGGCAAAACCCCCACCTCCCGCACACCCTGTCCCTCCCCCAATCCAAAAAGATCCTGGCAATTTGCAGGAAACGTGGCTCTCCGTCTGCCACAGTAATCTGCATCCAAGGGCCTGGGAGCAATTCCTTAGGCCGCACCATATCAGGTCGGACCAGGGTTACTGCAGCACCTGAATCATTCAAGCCGATTGCTTGCCGGTCCCCGACTGTGACCGTGGTGAGGTTTCTGCTCCAGCCATCCATCTCCTATAGAGCTGTGCTGGGATGTCCTCCGCTCCTGGCTGTAGGCACTGAAGAAACCGGGACAGGAGTTGCATGGGACGTCTCGCTGGGAGTTTTTTCCATGACTGGTCCGGATTCTTTGGTGGAAGCCACCTGCACGCGGGCTACCGGCTTTGAAGCAGGGGTGCGTTGCCCCTGATGGGGTCCACTGGAATGCAGGGGTTCCGGGCAATCTGGTTGGATGTGACTAGTGCGGTTGCAGTTGTAGCACCGGCGCTCGTGCCGGAGCTCTCCCGCCTTCTGTGGACTGCTGCCCGCAGGCGGCTTCTGAGTCCATTGGGGAGTACTGACAGTCTTTTTAGCTGGGGCCGCCACCGCTTTGGCTGCTGCTTTGGTGGGCATCAGCGCCCAGCTGGCAACATAATCATCTGCAAGCCTTGCTGCCTCCTGGTAAGTCTTGGGCTTTTTGTCGTACACCCAAGCCCTCACCGCCGGAGGACACTGCTGCATGAGCTGCGCCTGGAAAATCAGATCCAGCAGGAGTTGGTAAGTCTTTACCTCATAGCCCTCCACCCATCTGAGCCCGTACAATGCCATGCGGGTAACGTAGGTCACATAGGACTCCAGGGGCTGTCTCTCTTCCAGCCGGAATTTGCCCCGGTAGGCTTCAGGGGTGAGGCCATATTGAAATAATAACAGCTCTTTTAAATGATCATAGTCATCAGCATATTCCTCTGGAAGCGCCTTCATCGTCTGCTTAGCCAAGCCGGACAGCAAGGTGTCCAAATGTGCGACCCGGTGCTGGGGAAGCACTTTTTACCACCGGCACTGTGTTTCAAAGTTCTTTAAGAAACTGTCGATTTGATCAGTACCTTCCACGAACTTGGTGAGGCTGTGATGGTCCAGTTTGAGAGTATCTCGGTCCTGGTGGGTAGGGGGGCAATAAGCGGGCCGGTTCACCGCCATAGTGATGAACTGCAGCCGCTCCTCCAGGTTTCCCTCTTTCACCCCATGCAGTAATCAGTGCCAGCATTTCAGGGGTGAACGGACTGGTAGCCGCAGCGACCAGTACCCCTCCTGCTGCACTGATCCCGGGAGGTGCTCCCGCTCCCTCCCTGGGATTCTGCCGCCCCAGCACTGGGTTCCTTCCCTGCTCTCCGGACGGTTGCACAAGGACAAGCTGAGCCGTATCTTGGGGCTCTGCAAGCCGGGCTTCGTGCTCTCTGATTGCATCCTTCATCTGCGCGACCACTTGGTTCTCCCAGGGCAGTCCATATTCTCTGTACTTTTCCCGTAGCTGTGTTCGTGTCCGGATATTAGATGAGCCTTCAGCCTCGCTCATGGTTCATGGCTGGTAGAGGTTCGGTCGTAACAGTGAGGTGGTGTTATAACTTTCATTATCTGTTGCACACAATATCTGTTGTTCAATATCTTTGTCCTTAGGAACTCGCAATTCACCCGAGTTCCAACTGTATTACAGAGTCCCGCAGTAAACTGTAATACAGGTTCAGTTCAATCCCGCCGCTGCCACCAGTTTATTATATGCCTGTCACGGTAACTTATGACAGGATATAATATACACCAAATAACTGGGTTGAAGTGAACACGGCTCAGATATAATAAAGTATATTTATTCCTTAGACAGGTGAACACAGCAGATAGTTCAAATAACAAACAAGAAATACACTTACTAGGGAGGGGGAATGCAGAAGTAATCAGGAATCTTGATTAGCAATTCTTAGCAATCAGGCATCAATCAGTTGGTATAAAAGAAGACAATCAATATAGGGCTGACATCAGTTTATATATCTTTTCAGCCCCATACATACTATTGAGTGCAGGCTATTGGAGAACAATTACCTGCACCCAATCTATAACGTGGGAACATTGTTAACCCATGCCCACCAGCTAGATGGCACATGCGTACTGGGGCCCTGGGGGTCTCATTTCTGTAGCCCCACACCCAAGTCAGGGGCACCGGCCAGTCTACCATATGGGGTATCTGGTCAGGATACTCTTTGTTTGTAGGTGTGAGTTATAGCACCTACAAAACACTCAAGCCCGGCACTTCTCCGCCCTAATGTATACAGCTAGGGAGGCTGAGCCTTTGATCAGGGGGTCTTTTTGTAGACAATAGGTCGCCCCTTTGATCATTAGCATTCCACAAATTGCTGAAATCTTCGCGGGCTTTTTTCCCCGCTTTGAAACACAGTATAGGTTTTAATATAAGGACATATTAAAATCATCTGTTCTGTTGGGCCCATTGGGTCGAAACGGGCCAGTCCTTCATGCCGGAAGTGACTCTCCATTGTGGCCAAGTTTCAGCCCGCTGCGACCTTCCAGACCGGAGTTACACAAATGCAAGTTAAAACTTTTATTTCTTTAACACAGCATTCTCAAATAAATCTCTGTTTTTCACTAATTTCCCATTGAAATCAACGGGCTCAGCTGCCATAGACTTTCAATGGGGAAACTCCGCCATTGGCATCTATGGGTTCCGCCGCCATAGACTTTCAATGTGGTATCTCCGCCATTGGCGACTATAGGACTCCTCCACCTTAGCCTTTCAATGGGGAACCACCGCCATTGATGTCTATGGGAAACCTTACTGATCTTTACAGTTGCCCACACTCCATCTGGTTGGTCGGAGAGGGTTGGAAATGGACCTGTAGTCATGCCGGAACTGTGACTGCATGCACCACAAATCCCAGCCCTCTGGTCCTTCCAGAACCGGAGATATGGGCTTATACATTTCAGGGGTTTGGACTTAGCCGTTTTCTCACGCTGCTCTTCTCGCCGCCATGGAAGTCTATGGCGCGACCCGCTTGGCTAGCGTGACCCTTTCTGGGGGTCCTGGATTCTTGGACCCGATGGTGGTCAAGTGTGGGGGAGCCTAAGAGCTAGGGGCAAAAAGAATTTTATTTCTGGGTGCCCTAGAACTTGTGGTTCCCATGCCACTTGTTGAACTTGACCTAATAGTGATGAAAGCTCTTTTTCAGACATTGTTTCTGCTTCTGCGTTTTTGCGGTTTGGATGGCTGCCAACCTGTTCCTGGAGATCGGTGTCGAGGAATCCCCGTTGAAGTCAATGGGCCCATTGACTTACAATGGGAAACCGCCACTCCTCCTCTCGAACGCCACCTGCAGGTCTTCTAGGAAAACAGGTCCAAAACCGCTGGATTCGCCATTGAAATGAGTGGAGCTGCAATGGCCCTGCAAAATTGAGCCTGAAAAGGCGGGAACATTGAACAAAGGGCTATAATCACTTCCTAACTATTAACCCTTGTCCTCCCGGATGGATCCCAGCGTGTGTGTGGTGCAGACACTTACATGGTGATAATAAATTTTAACAGGGGGACACACATTTTCATGTTGCAGCAAGGTAAAAACCACATTCCTGGATGCAGTCCAGTTAACCCCTTGCCTCCCTGGTGAGGTCAGGTTGTGGCCATATGGGGTGCAACCCCTTTAATACCGGGCCAATCCCCCTCTCCCTCTACAGGCACCCCTGATCCCGTTACCGGTAATCGAAGAACCATTCCAGAGGGTAGCTATGGATTTAGTGGGTCTTCTTATGGTTCTGAGCTGGTCAGGGAAATGCTACATCCTAACGGTGGGGGATTTTGCCACCCGGTACCCTGAGGCAGTCACGCTTGCCACCATTGATGCAAAGGCAATGGCTAAAGCATTGTTAGTTATCTTAACTAGAAAGGTTTCCCTAGCAAGATCCTAACCGATCAAAGGGTCACAATTCATGAGTTAATTGTTACAGTTTCTCTGCGATGCGTGCGGGGTGAAGCACCAGCGCACAACCCGTTAACCCCTTATCACAGCCAAATAAACGGACTATGGGGGCTATGCACTAAGCATAAGATAAGTCATTTTAAGAGCGCAAAGTGCTTTAAGAACGTGATAATGCGCTCAGCGCGATTCACATAGCTGTGAAAAAAGGGACTTTGCGCTCTAAAACTGCTTTTTTTCAAGAACATTTTCTAAGTCCAACAAAGTTCGTACGATCAGCTAAATGTGCAATTCTCAAATAACCGGTAACTGATCGTGCTTTAAAAACGCGCTGAGAAAAACACGCTAGCTAAATGCAGGTGCAAAAGGAGCAGGACTTAGAATATGTCTTTGTTTACATTTTTGCAAGCACACCATCCACGCCAGCGGGTGTCACCAGCTGACCCCACGGGTGTCACTGGGTGATCCCCGTGGGAGTCCGGGGATGTCCGAGGGTCCCCGCAAGTGTGCGGGTGTCCCGGCGGACCTGCGGTACCAATGGTGTGCCCCCAAAAAATAAACAATATTTGTAAATAAATACACCCCCCTCCCCCTGCCCCCTAACACATTCACTACAGTAATGGGAAAAATTACTATTATCCACATATGGATAATAGTGCATTTGACCATTTAAAAAACATGAATCACAATGAATACAGTAAATACATATTGTACTTACCCATTCCAGGCACCCACGATGAAGGCCATCCTCATTTCCATCCTCATCCTGCCCATGTCTCTCCGGTGCTGCAAAACATACACAAGAACCATTAGCCGCTATAGTAATTAAGGGGTTAACCCACCCTCACACACCACTTAGGAGGCATAACCACCCTCCCTCACTACCGTGATGCCTAACCATCCCCACCCACTACCCACCGGGAGGCCTACCCACCCTGGCTTGGGGACAATACCCCCTTCCCCGCACCCCTGCCATCCACAATAAACATCACTATATTTAATAAACAATACATAACCCACCCACCCCCTGTGCCCCCCATAAATTCATGATTTATTCTTTTACATACAGGTTTAATACCCCAGGCCCCGGTGGTCCTAGCGGGTGTCCACAGGCTCCACAGTGTGGGGGGTGTGGCGGGCCGCCCGTGCACCCCAAGACGCACACACGAACAATCGCGCTTCATCCCCTCCCTCCCCCCCTCAGTCTGCCCCCCCCCTCCTACCCCAACCTATCTCCCCCCTTTCCTCTTTGTTTTCACGTTTGTCCCCTGGCCTGTCTGCATATTCATTTGGTTGCCAATCTCTCTGTTTGTCTATCTACCCACCTGGTTGCTAGCCCGTCAGTCTGTCTGTTAGTCAGTCTGTCTGCCCGTCCGTCTGTCTGACTGTCTGTCCGTCTGCGGGTAAGTTGGTTTGTGAATGAGTACGTCTTGTCCCCTCCGTACGAAAGTCTGTGTCTAACCGTTATGTCAACATCATCCTGTTGTTAGGTCTATCTCCCATTATAGCATATTGTTGATTGCTAAGATAAAATGTACCATCTAATGTATTGTGTTTAATGATAATATGAATCAGTAAAAATTTAAGTTACAAAAAAAAAAGATGACGGCGACACTGGCATCTGATGCCCATATGGGGCCTGTAACTCGGGAAGCAGGGGGTCTCTGAGCCAGAAATCAATGTGGTTCAGCTCAGGGGACCCCCTGCTCCCACACACTATTATTAAAATTTACATTAATGGAGCTTTATTGCCATAGCGGATAGCTGCTACAGTAATGAATGATTGTTTATTGATATGTGTGTTTTGACAGTAGTGTAGATGAGCAGGGGGTCTGCTGAGCTGAACCGCATTGGTTTCAGCCTCGGCGACCCCCTACTTCAAGAGATACAGGCCCCGTTATGGGGTGCCGGTATCCCCAGCAGAATTTATATCCCCCGGTCACGTGACGCGGAAGCTTTAAAAGTACTGGGGATACTGGCACCCCATAACGGGGCCTGTATCTCATGAACTAGGGGGTCCCCGGACATGAATCCAATGTGGTTCAGCTCCGGAAACCCCCCGGTCATGTACATTATTATTAAAATGTATATTCTTAATGCATGATCGCCTGTAACAGCCATGCATGGAAGTGAAAACAAAGAAAAACCTGGCGCCAAAAGTTCATTGGATAATCCTGTACTCCTCAGGGGATCAGCACACTTGCTTGACAGGCCATATAGGGGAAAAAACACAAACAGACACAGATCATAGTGCAACACTGTAGGGTTAAAACAGGTCTACACTAATACACGCACTGCACATATAACATAGAGACTCCTAGTGACTATAAAAACTATTTATTAAATAAAAAGAACTATGCCATAAAATGGTTTGGACAAATGAGAACACCGCTGGTCATCCAGATGTGTAAAATCAGAGCCCTACTTACAAGCAGCAAGGCAAATACAGGCAATGCAACAAAGAGTCTTCCGGCTGCTGCTGATGTCTTTGCAGAGATGTAATTCCTGCTGCACCGTGACTCTCGTGCTGACTCTCCCTCCAGGGGTTAACAGGAACAGTGGCAGTGTTGGAGGCCTGCTTGTGGAGCTTATAGCTCTCCTCCATGTGAGGCTGCTCTCCTCACTTCCTCCTCCGGTTACACAGGCTGTCCGGTGAGACAGCCTGTGTAACCGGAGGAGGAAGTGAGGAGAGCAGCCTCACGTGGAGGAGAGCTGTGAGCCCCACAAGCAGGCCTCCAACACTGCCACTGTTCCTGTTAACCCCTGGAGGGAGAGTCAGCACGAGAGTCACGGTGCAGCAGGAATTACATCTCTGCAAAGACATCAGCAGCAGCCGGAAGACTCTTTGTTGCATTGCCTGTATTTGCCTTGCTGCTTGTAAGTAGGGCTCTGATTTTACACATCTGGATGACCAGCGGTGTTCTCATTTGTCCAAACCATTTTATGGCATAGTTCTTTTTATTTAATAAATAGTTTTTATAGTCACTAGGAGTCTCTATGTTATATGTGCAGTGTGTTTATGAGTGTAGACCTGTTTTAACCCTACAGTGTTGCACTATGATCTGTGTCTGTTTGTGTTTTTTTCCCCTATATGGCCTGTCAAGCAAGTGTGCTGAACCCCTGAGGAGTACAGGATTATCCAATAAACTTTTGGCGCCAGGTTTTTCTTTGTTTTCACTTTCACTTTCTCTGTCAGTACTGACAGTATTACTAGGCAGCCTTTATATATATATATTTTGCAATTGTCACACTGGTGTTTTAGTCTTTAGCGCTTGTGCACATTTTTTCTTTTTCACAGCCATGCATGGAGATGCAGAATCTCCATGCAAATGTTACAGGCGGCTTTTTTTCCTATCAGCTATCGCACTTGAACTTTAAGCACGATAACAGGGGGGGGGGGGGGAAGCACGCATGATTGGGCAGATTTGAGCATGGAATCGTGAATTGCGCCTCCGGCTTCACTTTTTAGTGGACGTGAAAAATAAATTCACGCCAGCGCAAAAGCTCACTGCTTAGTGCATTGCCCCCTAAATGAGAGATATAATGGTACCCTGAAGCAAATGCTGTACGCTTTTATAGAGCGGAGGGGAAAGGCTGGGAGATTCATTTGCAGCACTTGCTGTTTGTGTACAGAGAGGTACCGCATGAATCTACAGGATTTTCACATTTCCAGCTGCTATATGGTCGCAGGGTAAGGGGACCTCTCGACATATTCTGTGAGGGATGGGAAGGGGAGACTACCAATACTGATGCTTATGTGCTTCAGTATGTGGTAAATCTCAGAGATCGGTTAGAGATGGTCATGGGGTTTGCACCGGACAACCTTAGGGATGTTCAAACCAAGCAGAAGACTTGGTATGATCAGAATGCCCATATTAGATCATTCATCCCAAGTCAGCAAGTACTTGTTCTAAAGCCCACTCGGGAGAACAAATTAATGGCTGGCTGGTCTGGACCATACACGGTTCTCAGAAAGATGAATGAATGTAACTATGTAGTACAGCTAGATGGTGAGACAGGCAGAACTAGGACCTATCAAATTAACATGCTCAAGGAGTACTTTGCACTGAGTGAGGCATCGGTGATGGCTATCTGTATCCCACCGATGGGGGACCCGGCGAGCAGTGCTCTGCTGGACCTCCTAGGGGAGGCTCAGCAGGGGGGTACAGTGGAGCAGGTAGAGATAGGGTCCCAGTTGAGTAAGCAGCAGAGAGCAGAGGTTAAGGCTATGTTAGAGCAGTATAGGGTTCTGTTCTCAGACAAGCCAGGCAGAACGCACATTACAGATCATCCTGTGCTCACAGGTGATCTTCGTCCTCTGCATAAGCATGCCTACTGGGTATCAGCAAAGGTGAAGGGCAGTATATAGAGAGGGAGGTAGAAGAGATGCTGGCCCTAGGGGTAATTGTACCATCTCAGAGCCCTTGGGTTGGTCCTGTAGTCTTCGTACCTACTGTCGCGGCCCCTTTTAATCTCCAACATCCCCGAAAAAATTTGGGGATGTTTTCCGTCTCTCACGGGCCTTCTCCGCATGGCCTGAAATCACCAGATAGCGCTAATAGCACTAGACAATGAAAGCGCTTAGCGCTACACAATGAAAATGCCCACAGGCGCCCAAAACTGCCGAAAATGGCCCGCATCAGCCCGCGATATTTAAAATCGTGGGGAAAAGGCCGCAGGAGGCTAAAAGCGGCCGCCACTGTAAGAGGGATGGGACCACCCGCTTCTGAGTGGACTACCGGCAGCTCAATGCAGGGATGGTATCAGATGCTTATCCCATGCCCCACATGGATGAGCTGCTAGATGAGTTTGTGGGGGCAAAGTATCTGACGACCATGGATCTGAGTAAAAGTTACTTAAAGATCCCTTTGACCAAGGAGGCTAGAGAGAAGTCAGCATTCATTACACCAAGGGGCCTCTGAGTTTTTAGTGATGCCATTCGGGACGAAGAATGCCCCGGCTACCTTCTAACGCCCGGTAAATAGGTTGATAGAGGGGATGTAGAGTTTCGCTAGGGCATACCTGGATGATATTGCTGTCTTTAGTAACTCATGGGATTAACATCTTGTGCATGTAGCAGCAGTGCTTACCTTGAAACCCAATAAGTGCATAGTCGGAATGGCAGAGGTATTGTACCAAGGGTACAGGGTGGGTGATAGGCATCTTAAAACTGAGCCAGCTAAGGTTGAGGCAATAGTGCAGTGGCCCATTCCCAAGACTAAGAAGCAGGTTATGGTTTCTTAGGCACCGCTGGCTACTAGGAAGTTTGACCGCAGTACAGTGCTGCGGCGAAACCCCTGACAGATTTGACACAGAAGCGACTCTCAGTTCTGGTTGTCTGGTCTTCTGCCTGTGAAGCTCTAATTCAGGCATTAAAGACCACACTGGCCAGTGCTCCTGTCTTGGCTGCACCAGATTATTCCAAGAAGTTGTTGGTGCAGACTGATGCCTTGGACGTTGGCATTGGTGCTGTGCTCAGCCAAGTGGGGGAGGAGGGAGGAGAGCATCCTGTGGTGTACCTGAGCCGCAAGTTGCTGCCCAGGGAAGTGGCTTATGCCACTATTGAAAAGGAGTGTTTTGCGATCATATGGGCACTGCGCAAGCTGCAGCCCTATCTATAAGGTCGCCCGCTCACCGTGATCACGGATCACAACCCCCTAAGTTGGTTACAACGGGTGTCAGAGGAAAATGCCAAGCTGCTACGCTGGAGTCCAGTCCCATTGAGCCTGTAACCTCAAGAGTTGTCCAGCACGTCAAACCGACGGAAAAAGCGGTTGTAACAGTGCCAACACTTTGAGGTGGGGAGGTGTTATGGTGAACGGGTACCTGGGCCAATATTAAAGGTATTATGCCCGGCTTATTGCCCCTGAGCCAAATTGAGGAATTGTAAAATGTCAGCTATGCCACCCAGTAATGGCAGGAACACTGTAATTTCAATGAAAATGTGTGTCTTACTATTCATGGAGTGTCAAGCAGCAGAGATTTCCCTGCTTCAGCACAGACCAGAATAGTAAGAATGGGCAGGGAAATTAATTACATTCAAGGTCCCCCGATATATACCTGAAACCCCAGAACTCTGATTGAGGTTCAGAACATCTCCCACCAGATATAAGGTGGCGAGAGTAATGTCATTTCCAAGTTTAACGTGTATAAATGTAGCAGTGTTTTCATGTGAACGCATAAAGGAAAAATGGTTTTAAAGTCCGGCACTTCACAGCATTGAAAGCGACTTTTTGCTAACTTTGGCTAGGAAGCTCCTAGAACTCTGAGATTTGCTGTGAGCGCCTGTAACAGGTACTTATCTCTGATAAAGCAGCTTGCCTCTAATCCAGCAGTGTGCTGGTTAATTACAAGATACAGATAAGACTTTCTTATGGGACTGTTATATATCTGTATATATATGTGGGCTCGTAATTAGCTTAGCTAACCACCCAGTTAGAGAGGGCTGGACTACACGTGTAGATATTCTCCCAAAGCGGAGTAGGTTTTTGTTTGGCTTATTTTCATATGTTTTGTTGTGTAAAGGGACAGGCGCAATAAAGCATAATTTTATTTTCAATTTAAATGGTCTCCATTGCGTACCTATGCACAAGTCTCTTACATATGGTGTCAGAAGTGGGATGAGAGGTGGCCCTTGAAGTTAAAAGGGGCCCCGGAGACTGCATGTGAAAATGTTTGTGCATTTGCCTGCATACAGTTCCTGCAAACAGTCTGAGCAACAAAACCAAGGAATCACATGCAGCAGAGACCACAATTAAAGGGCTACACATCCAGGCAGAAAAACTACACTGCACTGAAGAAAGCACAAGCCACAGTTGAACTGGGAGGACTGCGAGAGACAGTGACCCACACAAGGGACTGATGCTGTGACCCGAGTTTACCCCACAACAGGTGAAAGAAAAGAAAGAAGAAATAAAAAACCCTGGGAAAATAAAATGGCCGCCCAGCTGAAGCCAAATACAGACTCTGCAAGAAGGGGGAAGAATATGTGTTCCTGGTGCAAAGAGCCCAGCCACACAGAGCAGTGCCTTCAGGCCTTATTCAGACGGTTAGGATGGCCCCTACGTGGCCCAAGAAAAGGGGCAGCAGTCAGAGGACTATTTTTTTCATCGAGCCAAGGAAGTGCAGCAGCAAGCAATGCACTGTGGACCCAAGGAAGATGCAGAAGTTTTACTTAGCAACTGCACATCCAGCATCACTGATGAGAAAGAATTTGTGCACAGTACTGCTGAGGTTGTAAAACATACTAAAGTAAAGAAGAAGAAAAAGTTTACAGAGACGTCTGTGAGAGCTACAAACTCTACAAGCAAAGTCTTGCACCTGTAGGACTACCACAATCTGGGGTTCTAGCAAATACAGTGACAACAGCTGCAAAAGCGCCTCCTGAGGTCAGGAAGAAAAATACACCTGATAGCCCCAAAATAGAGGACAAGATGTGGCGTTCCTGTAATTAACCCTACCCCAGGGTGGTCCTTCCGGTCCGATAAGGAGGAAGACATCTCTTACAGGGAGCCCAAACCGAGTCACAACCACAAAACACCCCAAGAATGGTGGGGGTGCCTGAACTCGGTACGTACCGAAAAGACTGCTCTCTATGATGACGAATGTGATCTGCAGTAGCAAGAGCGGGAACAGCAGATCTCTGAATATTTACACCACCTAACGCAACTGCAAGGAAAACATGGCGGATACAGTGAAGCTGCTGAAGTTTCAAATAAAGACAGAGACCCCAGTATCCCTAATGGGACGGAGTCGTCCAAAACAAAAAGGCGGAAAAAGAAAGAACAAACATGTCATGAATCAGAGCAGGATGTAATTTCTCTTCAGAAGGACTTGGAGAGACTGGAAACGTGGGCAGGTAAATGGCAGGTGAGGTTTAATACAGATAAATGTAAGGTTATGCATTTGGGATGCAAGAATAAAAAGGCGACTTACAAATTAAATGGAGATATATTGGGGGAATCCTTGATGGAGAAGGATTTAGGAGTGCTTGTAGACAGCAGGCTTAGCAATAGTGCCCAATGTCATGCAGTAGCTGCAAAGGCAAACAAGATCTTATCTTGCATCAAACGGGCAATGGATGGAAGGGAAGTAAACATAATTATGCCCCTTTACAAAGCATTAGTAAGACCACACCTTGAATATGGAGTACAATTTTGGGCACCAATCCTAAGAAAAGACATTATGGAACTAGAGAGAGTGCAGAGAAGAGCCACCAAATTAATAAAGGGGATGGACATTCTAACTTATGAGGAGAGGCTAGCTAAATTAGATTTATTTACATTAGAAAAGAGGCATCTAAGAGGGGATATGATAACTATATACTACAAATATATTCAGGGACAATACAAGGAGCTTTCAAAAGAACTATTCATCCCACGGGCAGTACAAAGGACTCGGAGCCATCCCTTAAGGTTGGATGAAAGAAAATTTCACCAGCAACAAAGGAAAGGGTTCTTTACAGTAAGGGCAGTTAAAATGTGGAATTCATTACACATAGAGACTGTGATGGCAGATACAATAGATTTGTTCAAAAAAAGGTTGGACATCTTTTTAGATGGGAAAGGTATACAGGGATATACCAAATAAGTATACATGGGAAGGATGTTGATCCAGGGATTAATCCGATTGCCAATTCTTGGAGTCAGGAAGGAATTATTTTTTCCCCTTAATGGGGTTTTTTGTTTGCCTTCCTCTGGATCAATAAGTAAGTATAGATATAGGATAAAGTATCTGTTGTCTAAATTTAGCATACAGTAGGTTGAACTTGATGGACCTATGTCTTTTTTCAACCTCATCTACTATGTAACTATGTAACTATATGTTTGCAGATCCCACGGAGAAAGAAGTTGTCCGAGATGCCCTGCAGCCGAGAGAAAATGGAGAATTCATCCCGCGGATGATCGAATATCCAGAGGGACCAAGGCAGAAGTCGTGTACCCCAAAGAAGTGTCTGTCCAGTGCTAATAGTGAGAAACCCTCAACCAAACATACCAGCGAAGCGGAGCCGGAACCAATGAGTGACGATCCCTTGACCAGCCCTGAAGATGCCCTGAAATTTGTCAGGCGTGACTGTGATCTGTTCCGGGAACAATTGAAACTAGAGAGGGAAGATAATGCTGAGCTACAAAAGACTGTTCTCGCAATGTACTCTGAATCCGGGACCGACTTGGAGGATCTAAGGGCAGATCTAGATACAGCAAACCATGGATACAAAACAGAGCAACTCTGATAGACTGATCGTAAATCTGAAGCAGAAATATGAGGAGGCACTGAAAGAGATTTCAGTCTTTCAGCAAGAGGTTCACAAGTGCCATAGAGAGGTGGAAGTCTCTCAGAATGAGATTCACACTCTCCGCATAGAACTGAATGCCTCACACCAGGAGGTCAACAGTGTCCAGACAGAGGTGGACATATCCCAGCAGGAGGTTCATACTCACCGCATAGCACTGGATGCCTCACACCAAGAGATCAGCAGCTGCAGCACAGAACTGGAAGTCTCTAGAAAAGAACTTCACAGTCTAACTGGGCATCTCTCAAAAAACTATCCTCAGTCTTAATATGAATCTCAAAGTCTCTTAGAAGGAGCTTCAGACCCTCAACCTAGAGATGGAAGTCTCACGCCAGGAGACCGGGAGTCTCAAAGCAGAAGTGCGTAAATGGAAGGAGGACTAAAAGGAGGCCCTGAATATTAAAGAGACTGCAAAAAGAGAAAATTTAAGACTGAAAGAAGAAAATTCTGATTTGACAGACAATGTTAATAAAAAGAATGAAAAGCTGCATGAGCTTGAAAAAATAAAGAAACTTTTGGAAGATGAGAAGTTTGAAACAGAGCACCAACTGCATAACCATCTGCAAGTTCTGCGTACGCACCTCCAGAAGGCTGAGGAGAAGCAGCAAACTCTGCAGGAAGAAAATCTGCAGGCTGCTAAAGAAGTACAAGTGCTCCAGGAATGTCTGATTACCCAGAGTGTTTCCGTAAAGCAGCATGAGAAACTGAAGGCTACCCTGCCCATCAACAAAGCATCACTAGAGGCCAAGCTTAGGGGCTCGGTACAAGAGGGAGCAAAAGAAGGTCCAGAAACTGAGACAAGAAGCTGCGGCCCGAGCAAAGAAATTCCCAGTGCTTCACAATATAATGAAGGAGATGTGGAAGCAAGCTCAGAGAAAGCAGTGTGGAGATTAATACCCTGAGAGGAGAATTGCAGGATGCACTCAAGAAACAGGGATCTCTCGCGGATGAGATTACGGTACTACAAGAAAAACTATTGATCCTGCCAACTAAACAAGCACTAGCTAAACCTTCAGCCACCCAACAGGCAACAGAAAAAGGTATATGTACAGAATCAAAACCAGAAGAATCCTTAGCTGATGAAGCTGAAAAGATAGGACATTCTCTGGAAGTGAATGTGGAATTGCAACCCCATCCCAAAGGACCTGAACTAGCAACTCATTGAGTGAAAAAAGTGCAGAAAGACAGCTTCAAGAGCGGAAAACTCAAAGGGCTATTCTTAAATGCTCTGCAACTGTCGCCATACAGTCTGTCTACAAAAGAGGAGCGCTCGATGCAAGGGAAATCTCATGACTACGCACTCAGTAAAAATACTTTACTTGTCTCTTTCTCCACACTTCATGGACCATAAAGTGGCCCTGAGTGTGCCCCCCCCCCTTCCTAATCGAAAAAAGAAACCTTACCTGTATTAGGCCAGAAATGTAAAGTAACTCAATGTATGTGAAAATATATATGCCTAATAAAAACGTTTGGAAAAAAAATAAAAGACTTTACTTGGAAAAAGTATTCCTTGAGCGACTGAGGAGTGCTGATCTCAAGGACCTTCGGGAGGAGACACGAATAAACTGGAGAAAGGGCTCCAATCCCAGCGGGACTGAGGGTTCTCTTCCTCCATCCACTCTCATTCGAGTCACAAAGATATCTCGAATACGAGTGGAAGGATGGAATTCGGCCATGGTAAGCACGAGCTTCCCACAAACAGGGGAGGTATGTAACAGGGACTTATCTCTGTTAAAGCGACGTGCCTCTAATCCAGCAGTGTGCTGGTTAATTGCACACCAACAATCAACCAACCCCACCTACCTAATCAGAGCTTTCTCTGATATAGCCTGCTCTGAGAGACAGGAAGAAAGGATTCCTGAGCTCACAATTGGAGCTGACCAAGGAAGGACAAACCAAGGTTTCCTGAGCTCACAATTAGAGCTGACCTAGGAAAGACAGACCAGAGGATTTCCTTAGTGGACACTGGACTGTCCAGAGGACTGATGTCTTGAGCTGCAAGGAGACTGCAGGCTGACAGCAAGACAAAGGGGAGAAGATTTCTAAACCTGGATCCTGATATTGCCATAGCACACAAGGAGAGCAAAGAGGACTTCCCCTACAGCTACAAGATACAGAGAATACTTTCTTATGGGACTGTTACATATCTGTATATATGTATATATATATGTGGGGCTGGTAATTAGCTTAGCTAACCACCCAGTTAGAGAGGGCTGGACTACATGTGTAGATATTCTTCCAAAGCGGAGTAGGTTTTTGTTTGGCTTATTTTCATATGTTTTGCTGTGTTAAAGGGACAGGTGCAATAAAGCCTAATTTTAGTTTCACTTTAAATGGTCTACATTGCGTACCTCTGCACACGTCTCTTACAGCGCGATTCGGGTAAAACCATGAAAAGTCATATAGTACAATTTTTATACAGTCATATAAAAATTGATGAATGAAAGTCCCCCTATTTTAATTGTTCCAACATATTAGGCACATAGGGATTTTATTTGAAATGCCAGAGACAGAGGAAACACTTAATTTATAATCACTGTCATTTAGAAATGCATGGCAGGAAATTCCTGCAAATGAATGGAGCTTTTCCAGCCCGGAATTCTTAGACACCCCGCTGGCTTACTGCTGTGATGTCTGAAAAAGTCCGTAGTTGAAAGGCTCTGGCCTACTAAGTTGTGAAGTGGGGAGAAAGAACCCAAGTACCCCCATCTTAGTGTAAAGTCCGGGCAGTCTAGCAAATGGGGAATCGCCCAAACTGTGTCGCCAGGTAAGGAGGTTGGGCCTCATATGCTAAGCGGCAAAGGTGCGAGGTTCGCGCATGCCCTTAGCAGAATGAGAAGCCACCTCTGCCAGCCTTTTAAGGTATTGGCAACTCCGGGATAGGTGGGGAAAATTATTCCCACAGAGTGATTGGCTGCACAGGTTAAGTATAGGAGTTTTAACCCTATAAGAATCCATGCAGCCCATCGGGAACTAGATTCATCCAAGATTAACAATGTAACTAAGATTCGTAACAAGCATCAAGTCTTCCTAAGAACTAAGGTTCCAATACTACAGCGGCAGAACAAATGAAGCAGCTCCGGCGGAGTAACAGTGGTTGCGAGCGGCACCACTGACCAAGGACTGTTTACAGCTCTGTTTGCGAGAAATACCCGCTCCTGGGAAATTGCTCCTAGAGACTTTGTTTTGCAAGATTTAGTTTTGGGAACAAGTTATTTCATTTGTCCCCATTCCAGTAAGTGTATTTTCAGTGTAATTGTGTAACATAGTGTGTATGTCATTTGTGGAAATGCTCAATCAAAGGATCCGGGTATAAATGTGTTAAAAGTGCTGGTCTCCCATTACAGGGTGTGAG
This sequence comes from Ascaphus truei, assembly GCF_040206685.1. Lineage (NCBI taxonomy): Eukaryota > Metazoa > Chordata > Amphibia > Anura > Ascaphidae > Ascaphus > Ascaphus truei. The sequence continues at coordinate 285,986,063 of NC_134484.1, read as the reverse complement.
TAGTTGTGACGGCAATGAAAGGGACATGCTCCGCAATGGAACTACAGTTCCCAGCAGCCCCAGGGGCTACTACAACATGTGAGGCTCCAAAGCCAATAGGGCTATAGCATTCCCCTGCAACATAAGGGATACAATTGGCACACTCTACACACCATGTCAGTTGGAGCTGGGACATGGAAGGATGAGGGTGTGCTCAGGGTGTCAGTGGCCCCAATTAGCATTTGTAGTGTCTGGGACACAGCGACAATGTACAGTACTTGTGGCCTGTGGTCTGGGCTCACACCACCGCAAGGCAAAGACTATTAAGTGGGACCCTCCAGCTGGATACCACATCATGTGGAGGCAGACACCATCACTGATGGCGATGGTGTGGGATCGGATGGACCCCTGTCTTTAGTTGGCGATACAGGGTGCTGGAACACCCGGCAAGTATCACACAATCTATAAGTGCATCAACTATATACTTTACTGTGGGCGGCGCTGTCACACTCACTTGGGGTGGGAGAGTTAATTAGGGCTGGACACTGGGACACTGATGCCCCCTGCACCTGAGCATTGTGGAGGTATTGCATAGCAGTGTACATATATGTGTGGTGTAATAGTATCACTTGCTCTAAGTATAAATTGCATGTTCAGTAAACCTGTTTCCATATACTGCATGTGTATTATTGTATTGTGTCCTGTGAAGGGGGTTATCTGGTACTACCCGGATCCTTTGCAGGTGAAGGCGCTGTCACCGGAACCAGCCAGGTACACCCCATGCTCCTAGCAGCAGAGGTTCAGGCCTCCTATGAGCCTACAAGTAAGACGCACCATATTACACTTAGTAGCTGTCTCATCTCCCAAAGGGTGGGGAAAGCAGCGCTACAGTACATACAGTACATCTCCGTTTTTTTTCCCTGCTCTCCTAATCCCTGCTTTAGCCATAGATTACTTTGTTAATCAGTATCACTGACATGAGGAAGAGAGGAGAACTCTCGAACGCTCTTCTATGACATCGTCCAAATAAAAAAGGTATCACCTAATACTATTGAATCTATAAATCTATCTGGCATCTAAAAAAAAGTTTGAAACACTGCTTAATATTGTGTCACTATTTACTTGTAGTTTTTCTTCACTTGTGGTTACAAAGTGTGAAGATTTATTTTGCAGATAAGTGCCACATACGTAGCTATTGATTTCAAAATGAAAGTTATTTCTATAACCAGTTTCTGGGGATTCAATGGGTGAATGTGTGTAAGGGAAGTGAGGCTTATTGTTAAAATGGTTTCACACATTTATGACTTATAGTGCTTACCTAACTATGTTATGTAGAAAAAGTTTGACATATTTTGCCATACCCTTAAAGGTAATAGAATCTAATAAATGTAGTCATTTACTTATATATTTATTGGTGATATAACAAACTGATAAAACCTGCACACACTAGAGATGAAGGTTTTATGATTTTGTATCAAGTATATTGGGAATAGTTGCAGAGGTATAAAATAACATATTGCATTACATGTATACAATTTTCTTTACAGTAATCACTTATAAAACTCACTTCTGAAAATGATTGTTTCAACATGCTATGCATCAAAACACGATTTTTAACAGATCATTTCTTAAATGTGTTTTTATTAACTTACACTGATTTCATTATATAGAGATTATAAAAAAGAACCTCCAAAGCTTGGGTATCCACCGTGTAGTGGATTTTTGTGACTTAAGAACATGGGGGGGAAAATGAGGGATCTTTATGCTGATTCTAATGCATTTAAAATAAATAAATAAACTGAGGGCTGGATCCACAAAGCTCTGTTAAATTAGGACTCATAACGTGACTTTACCCAATACAAGAATGGACGTTACTGTATGATCCCTGAGTTAGCATTGCATCCTCAAAGCTAAATTTAAGCAAATACAGTACAATAACTGAACTACAGTACATTCCATTTGCATAGGCTTACCGTCACCTTATTGTAGCATAACATTCTGTATTTTCCGATAACATGACATTATGCCAGTCATGGTGTTATTCCTATTCATACTCCGAAATAGGGCCTTTGCTGAAGTGGAGAGAGAGAAGAGATGAGATACAGTAATAATGCTGGGAAGTATCGCTATGTAATTTAAATCATGCCTAACTGTAATATTACACTATCCAGCTACTGCATTAGCCCCATTCAGGGTCCGAATAGGAATATTGCCATAGGCATAATTTAGGTAAAGTAACATTTGCATGTCAAAATTACTAATGGTCGTCATAGTTAATGCTATGCTCTTCATATGAGAGATCATGGTTTAATGTTCACTATCACTTGAAGATACACCAATAACTTTTTGTTTCAAATTTTTTGATTAGGCATTTATACATTGAACATACATGCAGATATTTTTTAGCCTAATACAGGATTTTTTGTTTTTCAATTTGAAAGCCTCGCCAGGCCTCCGATCCTTCTGATGGACCGAAAAGGGCAGGCAAGAGAGAGAGAGAAGAAGAAAGGGGGAGGGGAAAGAGTAAGGGGAAGGGATGGGGTGGGCGGTTCTCGACCTCCTATCCCGTCCACCAGGTACCCGTCCCGTATCGCTTCTTTCTGATGCATAGGTCGTCTCCCTTTTATATAAGGGGGTTTCTACCTTATTGGTTGGGTCAGCCAGGGTTCCCAAACTTTGTAAAAGGACGTTGTGGTTCTTTTCAGAAAGGCTGAAAGCTTTTCCATTTGCATTACTTCATGGATTCTTTTTTTACTGTTTGCTTGGGGTGGCCACCGTGCATCTAGCCGCTGTAAGAATAAAGGAGATTGGAGGCGCATGCGCGAGGCTGGAGCGGATGGCAGCATAGAATCTGAGCTCCGTCCCCCACCTCCAATAACAACTTTAAATAGTCAGTAACCGACAGCCAAAAAAACCTTTAAACACAGTGTCAGCAAGGTAGATAGTCCCGTGATGGCCCCGCTTACCTCCAGGAAGAAAAAAGAAGGCGATTTACGGAAATATCTAGGCCATTCTACCCCACGGAGCGCCGGTACAGCGATGGCGCCAGAATCAGCCGCAGGGTCCGATTCGGAGCGGGAAGAGGACCCCCCAGTTGAGCCCACACAGATGCCTGTCCGAATCTGTGATTTTCACCATCTATACCAGGACATGAAGAACATGATTTATGTAGGGCTCCAGGATTTAAAAAACGAAGTGCAGGGCTTGGGGGAGAGGACGGGGGCCCTCGAGGACAAAATGGCGACCACAACTAAACAGATTAAAAAGGCGGACAAAAAAGCCACATACATGCAAGCCCAGATAGCGGAGATAATGGACAGGCAAGAGGATGCCGAAAACCGGGATCGCCGCAACAATATTAGAGTTCGCGGCATCCCAGAGACAATCACGGATGTTGAGGAGTTCATTGCCAGGTGGTTGGAGACACTCCTGCCTGAGATACCTGAAGCAGAGTGGGCCATGGATCGCTGCAACAGAGCCCTTAGAAGTCGTCCTGCAGCAATGGAGCAGCCGCGCGATGTTATCGCTAGGCTGCACTACTTCAAAACCAGGGATGCAATCTTTAAGTGCACCAGAGCGGAGGGTACCTGCCGGTTCGAGGGAACCACGATGCAGTTGTTTCAAGACCTGTCCCCGCTCACGTTAACGAGGAGAAGGGCACTACAACCCCTCACTAGGCTGCTGAGAGAACGGGCAGTTCGTTATCGTTGGACCTTCCCGCTCGGCCTATTGGTCATTAAGAACGGGAGGGCCATATCAATGAAAGAGCCGGGGGAGAGTGAGGACTTCCTCAATAAACTGGGTCTGAAAGAGGGCCCAGCAAAAAGCCCCAGAAGGGAAGAACAAGAGAAGGCAGAGTGGAGAACCGCTGGTCCATCCAAATCACCCCGAGACCCTGCAGTCCCCGCAGTGATCTGAGGCAAATGTCTAACTCCTCAAACGGACTGAAAGTTAGGGTAGCAGTTTACCCAATAGTTAAATAAACAGAGAGCTTGTCACTTTGAGAACCCTTCCAGGTTCACTAACCCGCTGCTGGTGTCACCATGCGTGCTGGACTGCTTACCCTGAAGCAAGCCCTGTCTCAAGAGTGACCTGAGACATCAGCTGTAGAAACAGCGACCTGAAAATCCCAAAAAACCTAAAGCCCTAAACCACTACCTGATGATGAAAATGGCCGGTCGCAGTGGAACGCAAGACACCCAACATGGAGCCGCAGAAGTAGCCTCACCGCATGGCTTCATTGCGGAAGTGGAGCTCTTCCCGGCGCAGGAGCAGGTGAGGGGACGTCCTTCTCCGCGGGCACGTTGAGGGAAAATGGCGCCCGCCGGAAGGACGTCACCGGAAGTAGAGCAGACGCCATCTTGGAGGGGGCAGACAGACAGGCGAAACCGGAAGTCCTCGTTAGCCGGCGCCGGAAGACGCGTAAATCTCGTGGGATGCAGCCAATAATATAACACAACCAGCCACCTACCCACCCACAACCCGGCGGTGCAAAATAGATGGAACGGCAAGCCAGGGCCCCGGCCGTGGCCCAACGAACAGCAGAAGCGAGCTGACAGCAGAGGCAGCGAGGGGGGAAAGTCACCTGGCCACACAGAGGATAGAAGGGGATAGCAGATAGTGAAGAATGGCAGAGAGCACACCATATCAGAGGGAAGCAGGCAGAGCAACACCACTCACACTGCACAGCTAGATTAAGGGGTCACAGTGAACAGGACCAGAGGAGCACGCGACTACAGCGAGAGCCTTCGATGCCGCCAGACACCTGGACGCACCTGGACTGGCACCCCAGCCCCCGCCATAGAGCTACACCCAAAAAGCACCAATGGGTAGGGACCTCACAGTAATATCACATAATGTAAAATGATTTAATATGACAGATTACAAAAAAACAAACCCAGACATTATCCTTCTACAGGAAACACACTTTTCCAAGCACAACTCCCCAAAATATATAGACGGAAGGTATCAGACCTGGGTAGCAGCGTCAGCCAACAAAAAGAAGAGAGGGGTCGCAATCATGATGCACAACCGGCTCACACTAGACGTTAAACTTACTAAGAAGGATGCTAATGGTCGGTTCATCATACTGCACCGACACACTTTATTCGAGCAAATACCTGGTATGTACCTGGCAGATACCTGGAATGCGCCGCTCCTCACCTCTGACAAGCCCCGTTGCATTTGCCTTCCCAGCCTGGGTTCATGCCTGGCTGATGGGCGGCTGATTTGTTAAATGATAATGATTAGGATTTAATAGGCTGCAATGCTTCGCGTGTCTACCAGATGGCATAAATTCATGAATTGTAATGCAGTATATATATATACTGTGCAGTATTGCAGCCAGGGGGAATAAAATGCTTCAATCCCTGCCTAGAAAATAACCCAATATACTCGGGCAGAAAACAGTCACAAACCTCAATACACCCGGGTATACCCGAATTCGTGGGACTAGCCGAGCTCGAATAAAGTGTGTCGCCAGTGTAGTGGTGGGGACCATTCGCGGACAACCCCTTACCAGTACCAATGTGTACCCTTACCATAACCCAGTGACCGTGCGGATACCTTCTTTGACAGATTTTTTACGACCTTACACAGAGTAGCGCAAGGTGCCATAATATTGGGAGGGGACTTCAACCACACACTGGACCCCCACACAGATAGATGCACCCCAGGCGGACGTAAAAACCCACAAAGCAGAGCGGCCTGGATTAGAGGCCTCAGGGCCAAAAGCCTGGTCGATATTTGGCGCGAACAGCACCCAGGCGAAAGAGAATACACATTCTACTCACATCCACATGACCGTTACAGCAGGATAGACTACCTCTTTGTGTCCAACAGAATGGTTTCGCAAATCTCCCATACGGGAATCCATGATATTTCATGGTCTGATCATGCACCTGTAGAGCTGCGGTGCACCGACTTTGCGCTGGACAGACCAGGAGCGATCTGGAAACTCAACGAGTTATTAATTAAAATCCCCGAGGTGGAACAAACGGTAGGGGGAAAAATCAGGGCATACTTTACAGAGAACGTTGGTAGCGTGGCGTCTCAATCTACCCTTTGGGAGGCCCATAAGGCGACACTCCGAGATGAACTCATAGGGATTGCAAGTAGGCGGAAGAAAGAAAGGGAACGAAAGATTCACACTTTACAATCTGAACTGGCAACCCTCTCCGCCCTACATAAAAAAGATAAACAAGCACAGACCCTTAAGGTATGGCTAGATACCAAAACACAACTAAACTTACTGATGTCCTCTCGAGCTGAGAAGGAGATGACTTGGTCCAGACGGAAATTTTATGAAAGTGCAAACAAGCCAGATACCCCGCTTGCCTATATACTTCGAAACATAGTTAGAAATTCCCACATACAGGCAATTCGAACAGGTAAAGGTGACCTCACTTCTGACCCTAAGCAAATTGTGGAAGAATTTAAAACTTACTACGAGACCCTCTATGACGGGGCTAAGGTCTCCCATTGTGAGACTACTCGTAGACAGCTGAAGACATTCTTACAAGATGTGAACCTGCCCAAACTAGGCAGATTGGAAAGGGACGCGCTACAGGCGGATTTCTCAGATGAGGAAATATCAGAGGTAATCAAATCACTGAAGCCATCAAAGGCCCCAGGCCCTGATGGCTTCTCTAATCTTTATTACAAGAAGTTTCGAAACATTTTGGTACCTCACCTGACTAGGTTGTTTAACTCATTCCTGGAGGGTGCCCCCATACCCAGCCAAATGCTGCAAGCGTCTATATCAGTGATCCCCAAACCAGGGAAGGACCCAGCTGACTGTAAAAGTTACCGACCAATCTCATTAATCAATTCGGATACCAATTTTTTTTCCAAATTGCTGGCAAATCGCCTTAATAAGGTTATGCCATGGCTGGTCCACCCAGATCAAGTAGGGTTCATCTGCGGGAGGCAGGCGGCAGATAACACTAGACGGATCATAGATTTAATTGATGTAGCGCAACGACACAATATCCTGTCTATGGCACTTAGTTTAGATGCCGAAAAAGCCTTTGACCGAATTGATTGGCCCTATCTCAGAGAGACGCTTGGGGAGTTTGGCATTGGAGGGAGAATGTTGGGCGCCATTTTAGCTCTCTATCGAGAACCGAAGGCGAGGGTCAGACACCAGGGCTTCCCATCGGAAGAATTCCCGATACGGAGTGGCACCATACAGGGGTGTCCCCTGTCCCCACTTATTTTCGCATTATGCATAGAGCCCTTAGCGGCGCATATCCGTAACAGTCCAGACATAACAGGAATTCAAATTCAAGATCAGTCACACAAAGTGGCCCTGTATGCAGATGACATCATTCTAATGCTGTCAAAGCCCCTTACCTCTCTGCCGAATGTCTTCAGCTTGCTGGATAAATTTAATAAGATCTCGGGTTTCAAAATTAACCAAACCAAATCAGAAGCTTTAAATTTAAACCTGCCTAAGGTCACTGAAAAATTGATCGAACTAAATTTTAACTTTAAATGGCAAGCCTCCTCTATTAAATATCTCGGGGTAAATATTACCAAAGACTATAGCGCCCTATACAAAGCCAATTACCTCAGACTGATAAGGACTTTGACGGAGGATCTCAGGCTCTGGTCAGGCTATGCAATTTCATGGATCGGCAGGATCCAGAGCCTCAAGATGAACCTCCTTCCCAGATTCCTGTACCTCTTTCAGACCCTCCCGGTGCAGGTGGCCGGGGATGACATCCTCCGGTTACAGTCCTCCATGGTGAAATTTGTCTGGGGTAATAAAAAACCACGCATTAAATCTAGTACGCTAATTAGACCAACAGTAAGAGGAGGACTAGGGGTACCTTGCTTGATGGCTTATTTCAGAGCGGCCCAATTAACCCAAATTGTACAATGGCACATGCCAACTTACCTCCGTAGGTGGGTTGAGATAGAGAAAGCATGTAGCGCACCTGTAGATCTACAGGACTTAATTTGGCTACCACAAAAGGTTCACAGGACCATAGGGGTGCCGCTGGTGGCACTGAGGAGCTCGTTGGCAGTTTGGAAGGACACCAGATATAGATGTGCTCTTACCACCCAGCACACATTCATGACCCCGTTTGTAGGTAACCCTGATTTCGCTCCGGGTCTGCCGAGTAGGAACTTAGTGGCCTGGAAAACAAAGGGCCTCACTAATTTACTACATCTGGAGGGTAGTCCACTACTAAAATCCTTTGACCAAATTAAATCTGAAAGCGGGATACCAAACTCTGAATTTTTTAGATACCTCCAGATAAGAGCATTTTACAACAAGATCCCTAAACGCCCCAGGCGTACAAATTTTGAGCAGCTGTGTTCGAGAGGTACGGACACCACGGGACTTACTTCTCGGATATACAAAGAGGTGGTCTGCCCTTGAACCGACGACAATACTAAACTGAATTATAGACACGCATGGGAATCGGACTTAGGGGAGACACTAGAGGACAAAGATTGGGACTCGATAGTGTTGGCGGCAGCTAAAAGCTCGATATGCACGACTTTGAAGGAGAATGCATATAAGGTCCTAATGAAGTGGTATCTTACCCCAATGCGATTAGCAAAGTTTGTACAAGGTTACCCCCCATTGTGTCCTAAACAATGTGGGGAACCTGCAGACTTGCTGCACATGTTGTGGGGCTGCACCAAAGTGGCTCCCTTATGGGAGGAAACCCAGGATTGGCTACAGAGGATTCTCGGACATCCGGTCCCCTTGGACCCCTGGCTGTTCCTGTTGGGCAGGTGCAATCAGGGGCTAAGCAGACCGGCACAAAAATTGATGCACATTTTGCAACAGCCATGAGGTGCGAACTCGCGGCATTGTGGAAGCAACCAGAGTTACCCACAATGATGAAAATTCGGAACAGAATTTGGTACGTTTGCCGGATGGAACAATTGACGAGTTTGGTCAATTACACCGGCACAAACTTTCTAAAAGTGTGGGCCACATGGCTCGACCATTCAGACATCCCAGGGGTGAATGCCACCAATATTCTGCTTTAATAGATCGAAATGCATTCTCCGCCAAAGTAGCGACACTAACAATGACAGAGAGGGGTACTGATAGGGCAGACATAAGAAGACAGTAGGGTTTCCAAGAGAGGTCCCGCGTCACATACACTGGCGACACACTTTATTCGAGCTCGGCTAGTCCCACGAATTCGGGTATACCCGGGTGTATTGAGGTTTGTGACTGTTTTCTGCCCGAGTGCATTGAGGTATTTTCCAGGCAGGGATTGAAGCATTTTATTCCCGCTGGCTGCAATACTGCACAGTATATATATATATACTGCATTACAATTCATGAATTTATGCCATCTGGTAGACACGCGAAGCATTGCAGCCTATTAAATCCTAATCATTATCATTTAACAGATCAGCCGCCCGTCAGCCAGGCATGAACCCAGGCTGGGAAGGCAAACACAACGGGGCTTGTCAGAGGTGAGGAGCGGCGCATTCCAGGTATCTGCCAGGTACATACTGGGTATTTGCTCGAATAAAGTGTGTCGGTGCAGTATGGTTCAGATGGCGAAGAACACAAACAAGAGATGCCCCGCGGCTGGTCCACCCTCCCCCCCCTCTCTGTGTTCGTCTTGTTTGTCTCGTATGTCTGTCGTCTCTCCCGGTCCGTTATAATTTGTTCAATATGAATATAAACCTGAAAATGGGAACATGCTCACTAATATATGACAGTGGGTTGGTAGATAATGTTTGACCTGTACCATGTCCCAATAAAAACTTTTTTGTTGAAAAAAAAAAAAAAAGAATAAAGGAGATTAAGGGGGTCATGCAGTAAGCGGCGGAAAGGCACTTCTCGCCCATTTACACCAAAAATGCATACCCCAATTCAGTAAGGGGCGAAAACTTGGCGAAAAGCAAAACAACAGTTGTTGGCGGGTTTTTTTTCTGCCATCGGCGCGGCGAAAAGGCACTTTGCGCCGCAACTAGCCATTTTTTCAACCACTCTAGAATGGCGTTTTTCACCGCTATCCAGCTCGCCACAAAAAGTAGGCAAGTTGCTGTTGAGAGGCTGCGGATGAGCGGCGGAACGGCACTTAGAAAAAATCAGGCCTTTTTCCTGCCCGTGATTGATGCCGGGGGTCTCCGGAGCTGATACCATGAATACCAGCACCGGAGCCCCCCGGCATGCATTCGAGGCAGGAAAAATGCATTTAAAGCCCACTTCATTACCTTAGCGGCTAACCACTATGGCAATGAAGGGGTTAACCAGCCGTGCCAGGTTAATTGAGGTTAGCGGGGGTGGGTGAAGGGGGTTTTTGGCCCTTGGTGGTTGTTTAGGGCTTGCGGGGGGTTGCGGCTGCACTTAACCCCTTCATGACGTTAGCGGTTAATACCGCTACGGTCATGAAGGGGTTAAGCCCTCCCACTACCCACCCGAAAGCCCTAAACATCCACCATTGGGGCTAATACCCCCTTCAACCAATCCCGCTACCCACAATAAAAAAAATACACACACAACAGCCCAACACTAAATAAATAAATATTTAAATATGCTGCAGTGGAAGTGCTGTATGCTGGGTGATGATGGGGAAAGGTGGGGTTGCAGACCTGCCTAAGACATGCAGATGAGCATACAGTTATATTTGCTTTCCTGTGGAGGGTTTTTGTCACTTTTTTTACTCACCAAAACTTAACTCAGTATTATGGTTTAGCCTATCCCATAGCCTCTCTTGCATTCCCAGTAAAATCAACCCCACACTGATGAGACCCATCAAGGTCGAAACAGCTGTCTGTGGGTGGTTTTCTGGGTATGCACCTTAACCCTGGCTGTGCTCAAAGCTGTGTCCATGCAGCAAGCTTAAGCCTATAGGGAACCATGTTAAAAATGGTTATTGAGGCAAAAAGTGACACTGTGTGCTCATTTGCATGTAATTTCCCAGAATCCCTTGCTGCAGTGGAAGTGCTGTATGCTGGGTGATGATGGGGAAAGGCGGGGTTGGCAGACCTGCCTAAAACATGCAGATGAGCATACAGTTATATTTGCATATATATATACAGTATATATATATATATATATATGTATATAAATATATGTATATATTACAGCAACAACCCCTATACCCCCCTAACATACACATATATGCACATCAATGATACTATCGGCCGGCGGGGGCCCTCGGGTGTTCCCCGCAGGCCTGCAGTACCAATTCAGTGCACCCCCAAAAAAATTACAACACTTAAATACACCATGATAAACAAAATATATCGTGCGCAACTAATAAACCTCTAATATAATCAGTAACACAATGTGTATTAACATATACCCTTCTAATTTTTACTCAACTGGTAAAACCACAAAAAAAAAAAAAGCTGTGTGTGCTGTGCACGCGCATAGTAAGTGAAACTTCTTTGACTTTTGTCACAGAAATTGTATTTGTGTTGGTGATGTTTTAATTAAAAATCAAAATACAATCTCAATGACAAAACGCAAATAAATTTGACTTAGAATGTGCGTGCTCGGCACACATCCCCTGTATTAGCTATTTGCACTAAGTGTGAATTCCGCGTGTGACAGTGTGCGTGTGACTGAGAGTGTGCGTGTGACTGAGAGTGTGCGTGTGACTGAGAGTGTGCGTGTGACTGAGTGTGCGTGTGACTGAGTGTGCGTGTGACAGAGTGTGCGTGTGACTGAGAGTGTGCGTGTGACTGAGTTTGCGTGTGACTGAGAGTGTGCGTGTGACTGAGTGTGCGTGTGACTGAGAGTGTGTGTGTGACTGAGAGTGTGCGTGTGACTGAGAGTGTGCGTGTGACTGAGAGTATGCGTGTGACTGGTAGTGTGCATTTGACTGAGCGTGTGCGTGTGACTGAGCGTGTGCGTGTGACTGAGCGTGTGCGTTTGACTGTGCGTGTGACTATGCGTGTGACTGCGTGTGACTGCGTGTGCGTCTGACTGTGAGTGTGACTGAGTGTGCGTCTGACTGTGAGTGTGACTGAGTGTGCGTCTGACTGTGATTGTGACTGAGTGTGCGTGTGACTGTGAGTGTGCGTGTGAGTGTGACTGAGTGTGTGTGACTGAGTGTGTGTGTGACTGTGTGTGAGGGTCTGGGGGGGTCAGTGTGTGGGGGTCTGGGGGGGTCAGTCAGTGTGTGTGGGGCTCTGGGGGGTCAGTGTGTGTGGGGGTCTGGGGGGGTCAGGCAGTGTGAATTCCACGTGTGACAGTGTGCGTGTGACTGAGAGTGTTTGTGACTGAGTGTGTGTGACTGAGAGTGTGCGTGTGACTGAGAGTGTGCGTGTGACTGAGAGTGTGCGTGTGACTGATAGTGTGCGTGTGACTGATAGTGTGCTTGTGACTGAGAGTGTGCGTGTGACTGAGAGTGTGCGTGTGACTGAGAGTGTGCGTGTGACTGAGAGTGTGCGTGTAACTGAGAGTGTGCGTGTGACTGAGAGTGTGCGTGTGACTGAGTGTGCATGTGACTGAGTGTGCGCGTGTGACTGAGAGTGCGCGTGTGACTGAGAGTGTGCGTGTGACTGAGTGTGCGTGTGACTGAGTGTGCGTGTGACTGAGTGTGCGTGTGACTGAGCGTTTGCGTGTGACTGAGCGTGTGCGTTTGACTGTGCGTGTGACTATGCATGTGCGTGTGACTGCGTGTGCGTCTGACTGTGAGTGTGACTGAGTGTGCATCTGACTGTGAGTGTGACTGAGTGTGCGTGTGACTGAGTGTGACTGAGTGTGCGTGTGACTGAGTGTGACTGAGTGTACGTGTGACTGTGCGTGTGAGTGTGACTGAGTGTGTGTGTGACTGTGAGTGTGTGTGGGGGTCTGGGGGGGTCAGTGTGTGAGGGTCTGGGGGGGTCAGTCAGTGTGTGTGGGGCTCTGGGGGGTCAGTCAGTGTGTGTGGGGGTCTGGGGTGGTCAGTCAGTGTGTTTAGGGGTCTGGGGGGGTCAGTCAGTGTGTGTGGGGTTCTGGGGGGGTCAGTCAGTGTCTGTGGGGGTCTGGGGGGGTCAGTCAGTGTGTGTGGGTCTCTGGGGGGTCAGTCAGTGTGTGTGGGGGTCTGGGGTGGTCAGTCAGTATGTGTGGGGGTCTGGGGGGGTCAGTCAGTGTGTGTGGGGGTTTGGGGGGGTCAGTCAGTGTGTGTGGGGGTCTGGGGGGGTCAGTCAGTGTGTGTGGGGGTCTGGGGGGGTCAGTCAGTGTGTGTGGGGGTCTGGGGGGGTCATTCAGTGTGTGTGGGGGTCTGGGGGGGTCTGTCAGTGTGTGGGGGGGTCTGTCAGTGTGTGGGGGGTCAGTCAGTGTGTGGGGGGGTTCATCAGTGTGTGGGAGGTCCGGGGGGGTCCATCAGTGTGTGGGGGGTCCGGGGGGGGGGGGGTCCGCGCAGGTTGCGCCCGGGTTTTTGTACCACCGCTTCCTGGGGGGCCCGCAAACGCCCGCGTCACTGGAGGGCTGAATGGCGCCGCTGCCAGCCGCTTCTGCGCATGCGCGGCATGGCAGCGGTAGTGGAAGTTAGGCGGGCCCATGTGTGGGCTGGGAGGGAGGTCCCATTCGGGTAAGGAAAGGGTGGGTGGGGGGCTGTCCCGGTCGGGCGGTCTCTGCTGTCCTGGGCAGCAGACGGGGACACATGTCAACAGCCGTGGCAGCGGGCGGGGAACGGCGCCACTGCCAACCGCTTCTGCGCATGCGTGGCTTTCCTCCAGTCCCCATGATTACTGAGCATGCGCGGCTTGGCAGCGGATGTGCGGGGGGAATGGCGGCCGTTAGGAGCGGCGCCGGCGGCTGTCGCCGCCGCTGCACATGTCATCAGCCATGTGGGGGGAGCGGGGGCCATTAGGAGCGGCGCCGGCGGCTATCGCCGCCGCCGCCGCATCTGATTTGTGGAGCGGGTGTGATGTCAGTGTTGGGGTCGGGCTGAGCCAGAACACAGCCCGGCCTCAACTGCCAGCACTGACGTCACATCCGTTTCATTTCTGTCTCCACCATCCATTTTTGCCCCATCACGAATGAGGCGCCACTAAGGAAGTTTCACTTCAAAAAACCACAGTGTGAAAAAATATTTTTTTTTTTACATAATCGTGTAATGTGATGTAGAAAGCGTCTGCTGCTATTAAACCGGGGGTAGCTCGGCACCACCCAAACACTGAAGATACTGCACCGACACACTTTATTCGAGCAAATACCCGGTATGTACCTGGCAGATACCTGGAATGCGCCGCTCCTCACCTCTGACAAGCCCCGTTGCGTTTGCCTTCCCAGCCTGGGTTCATGCCTGGCTGATGGGCGGCTGATTTGTTAAATTATAATGATTAGGATTTAATAGGCTGCAATGCTTCGCGTGTCTACCAGATGGCATAAATTCATGAATTGTAATGCAGTATATATATATATACGGTGCAGTATTGCAGCCAGCGGGAATAAAATGCTTCAATCCCTGCCTAGAAAATAACCCAATATACTCGGGCAGAAAACAGTCACAAACCTCAATACACCCGGGTATACCCGAATTCGTGGGACTAGCCGAGCTCGAATAAAGTGTGTCGCCAGTGTATGGAGACAAAAAAACAGCGCACAACGCAAATGGTGAAGTATGAAAGTAACAAGTGTATATTAAAATAGGGGATAAATATTCTGCGTACATCAAGGTATTAGGACATAAACATTGAGTGTGTTAAACACACAAGTTACCACTCGGCGGCCGCTCATACAGGAGTCAGGAGTATGTTTCCCTTGGCAGGCATCTGGGACAGCATCTGCGATGCTTTTCCTTCCTAGGAACACCTCTGCATTCGGTCACCGTCTCTGTGGGAAACTCCCCTCTGGTCAGCTGGGCTCCAGACGGATCAAGCAATCTGCAGCCTGCAGACGCACTGGGAGGGTCCCCGGATTGGTCAGTTAGGGCCTGGGTGGTTCACAGAGCTCTCCGTTTAGTGCAGCCACAAGCAGGGGTGAACTGGCTGCGAAGTGACGTCACAGTGGTGATTTCAAAAGTACACAGCAAAAGCGGAAAAAAGTCTCTAAAGTGCCCAAATTGCACACATATGATAGAGTAGCAATAAAACACTTAGACCAATTACATCCTACATGTTTTGTAGTCACAACTACATGTAGGATGTAATTGGTCCAAATGTTTTATTGCTACTCTATCATATGTGTGCAATTTGGGCACTTTAGAGACTTTTTTCCGCTTTGGCTGTGTACTTTTGAAATCGCCACTGTGACGTCATTTCGCAGCCAGTTCACCCCTGCTTGTGGCTGCACTAAACGGAGAGCTCTGCGAACAACCCAGGTCCTCACTGACCAATCCGGGGACCCTCCCAGTGCGTCTGCAGGCTGCAGATTGCTTGATCCGTCTGGAGCCCAGCTGACCAGAGGGGAGTTTCCCACAGAGACGGTGACCGAATGCAGAGGTGTTCCTAGGAAGGAAAAGCATCGCAGCTGCTGTCCCAGATGCCTGCCAAGGGAAACATACTCCTGACTCCTGTATGAGCGGCCGCCGAGTGGTAACTTGTGTGTTTAACACACTCAATGTTTATGTCCTAATACCTTGATGTACGTAGAAAATTTATCCCCTATTTTAATATACACTTGTTGCTTTCATACTTCACCATTTGCGTTGTGCGCTGTTTTTTTGTCTCCATAACTTAAATACACCACCCTTAACACATACAGTATAGTAATGCAAAATTAATATTATCCACATATGGATAATAGTGAATTTGCCCATTTAAAATACATAAAGAACAATAAATAAAATAAATACATATAGTACTCACCCATGTCCGGCTGACACGAGAAGGCCAGCCTCATCTTCATCACCATCCATGCCCCCTCCGATGCTGCAAAACATGACCAAGAATAAAAACAGCCAATGTAATGTCCCCTAACCCCTTAATCACCATAGCGGTTATTAACCGCTACAGTCATTAAGGGGTTAACCCACCCTCACCAACCACTCAGGAGGCCTACATACCCTCCCCCACTAACCCCCCACCCCGTGAGGCCTAACCACCCTCACAGACTACCCAGCCAGGAAGCCTACCCACATACCCTTGGGGCCAATACCCCCTTCCCCCACCCCCATTACCCACAATAAAAACATAACACAGCCCCACATAAACATCATTATATTAATAAATACATAACCCACCCCCTGTGCCCCCCCATAAATATATGATTTATTATTTTATATACAGGATTAATACCCCAGGCCCACGGGAGACCCCAGTGGGCCTGACGGGTCACCTCACAGACCTACAGTAGCCCAGCACCATTTTTCAAACAGGGTCTGGAGGCCTTTTGGTGGTTCCTGCCAGGCGCCATGGTCCACCAGGTGGTCTCCGCAGGTCACCGTGGGCCACAATGGGGTCTCCACGGTAGGCCCGCGGATGTCTGGTGGGCCCCGGGTAAGACCCACAGGTGTCTGAGGGACCTCTGGTGGTTCTCACGGGGGTCTGGGGACCCACTGGTGGTCCCTATGGATCTGCGGTGCCCCCACAGATGTGGGGCCACCGGTTCTTCCCCGCAGATGTCCCCCGTGGACCTGGCAGCCAGTTACCCGTGAGAAGCCCGAGGATACCACAGTTGGTCTCCAGAGGTCTCCCGCAGACCAAAAGGAACCTACCCTGTATGTAAAAAATATAAACATGTCCTATACATTAAATACATCAATCCCCCCCCCCCAACACATACAGTACAATAATGTGCAAAATAACTATTATCCAGATAGGAATAATAGATTATTTGCCCATTATTAAACACATTAACTAGCATAATAAAATAAATAAAGTTCTACTGACCTCATCAATAAGAAGCCCCCATCGCCAGCAAAATCCGTAATATATATATATATATATATATATATATATATATATATATATATATATATATATATATATATATATATATATATATATATATGTACACACATGATGAACCAATATACAAATAAATGTGTAAGGTTTATCAAAAACATGCTCTAATAAAAAATACCCCTTCTCCATATCAGCCACATTAAAATAAAATCCTATTTCCGAAACAAATCAAATCTCATCTTCCAATCTAAATCATCAAATGCCAATCAAAACATTGAATTTACATTGTATACATGATGTCTACAATATTTGCAACAGGTACACTATGCTAATCAATGTTAACAATAAAATATTCGAAACAAAATACCATTAAATACAAACAAGTATACTATTTAAACCAAGCAAGTCACCATAAATCAATTAGCATTCATTAATCACATTCCAAAACAATTACAATATCATCCATAACAATTACACAATTAACTATTTCAATTGTTAAACAGCACAAGTTACCATCAGACAAAATATAAGTACCAAAAATGATACAATATACAAAAGCAAGCCTCACCCTGACCTAAAGTACAGCATACAACACCAAAAATTACATCTATCTAATTCCAAAATACATTACACACACATTTATGCATAGCAGCATAGCCCAAATCATTTTCAACACAGCAATACAAGCATTTCCTAGCAAACCATTTCTTACCCTGTATGTATATATCGATTTAGACATACATACATGCATACATACAGTGGCAAGAAATGATCTTAAAACAAAAATAATTATCACATGTAAAAAAAAAAAAAACATGTACAAGTTAAAAAAATACTTTTCTTTTGTTCACTTACCATTACTTGACCCACTCACCGACTCCCGTTGAACAGCTTACTCTCGAACCAATCCAAGCACAGGAACCCATAAAATAATAAACCATAAAATAATAAACCATAAAAAAATAAACCATAACAATCCAGGGGTCTTCTATTTGTAATCCATCTTCATCTGTATTCTTCTTTCTTGTATCTTCCGCTCTCTTCCGGGGTCTTTGTCTCTTCTTCGGCCACGCCTTGGTCTTCTTTCTTCTGTAGGAGGTCCTTCCTCCTCGGCGTCTGCCTTCAAAATGAGATGACATAGGCTTTTATAGGCCTATGACGTCACATTGTTGTCATATGGTTCCCACGGCCCTGATTCGGCCGTTAAAACCATGTGATTTGGGGCAAAAAATTATTTTTGATGACGTCATTTAAAGGCAATGATGCCAGCCAATCAGAATTTGCTGAGGCGTGCATGACAGGGAGGTGAATGGCAGCTTAGAGTGTGAGCTCCATCCCCCCCGGCATTTCAAACCGATCTAACTCCAGCAAAAACACAGTAACTACATAATTCAGAACCTGCAGAACGTGTCTGAATATACAGAGATGGCATCAACCAAAACTTTAAGGGAAAAAAACACAGCCAGTGTCTACTTATTTTAAGAGCAAAGAGGCTGCCAGGGCTGACATACCTGAGTCTCCAGTGCAGACAGCATCAGCAGACCCAGAATTGGACTCCTCACCTGAAGAACCAGACGATATGGCTGTAATGAGACGTAAGAACATGAAGGAGTTTTGCAGCAATATGAAACAATTCTTTAAGTCTGAACTATGGGCACTTCGGAAGGATGTGGATGCTCTGGGGGAGCGCACGGCCACTTTGGAATCCAGGGCAGATGAGACTGCTACAACCACAGTACAAACGCAGTCTCAAATATCAACCCTAAAGGCACAGATCACTTCCCTAGAAGATAAAATTGAAGACGCAGAGAACCGCGACCTGTAACATATGGCTGAGAGGGGTCCCAGAACCTATAACAGACCAAGAGGAATTCACCTCGAGGTGGCTAGAACATATATTCCCAGACATGGCTGCCAGAGACCTGGTTCTAGACAGATGCCACCGGGCGCTGAGAGGAAGACCTCAACAAGGAGACCCCCCGAGGGATGTGGTGCTTAGATTCCACTTTTACCGCACCAAAGAAGAAACATGCCGGATAGCAAGGCAACTGAAGGTGGTGGAGTTTGAGAAAATAAAATTTCAAGTGTATAAGGATCTGTCACCTGCCACGCTAGCAAAATGGAGAGCAATGGCCCCAGTTACCAGAACGCTATGAGATCAAGAGATTAGATATCACTGGCTATTCCCATGTGCCCTCATGGTCTTTAAAAACGGAGTGGCACATACCCACAAAAATATGGAGGACACTGAGGGATTCCTTAGGAGGGTCCTGGGATCAACACAGAGTCCCCCTCGCCATGCGGCGGCTAAAGATGGCACCCCCCCACAGTCATTAGCTAACCCACGACTGATGCACTGAGCCCTGTATAAAAGACCCTCTGCTATCCACAAACACCGGAATCTACTGTCTGGACCAACCCCAACACTGCCCCTCATGACCTCGGGACCGTTTGGGACCCCTTCCGTAGCCCTCACCAGTCCCTAGAGTGGGGAATCGGCGCCCTACAACGCAGCAGGTCCTACTCACGTTTTTGGACCGGTAGCCATCTTCCCTTGCTCCTTCCCCGAGGCGCGCGGGAACTTCTCTGATCTTCGCGGGCTTGTCCATTGACGTCATCACCCCGTGCCATCTTCTCGCGAGAGCTGGATCCCTGGTGCCTGCGCAGTAGAGAGAGGAAGCGGAGGTGCTTGCTGCCCTCACCAAGATGGCCGTCGAGGAGCACTGCCACGCACGGCGTCCCTGGCGCCTGCGCATTAGAGGAGGAAGCGGGGGCACTTACTGCCCTCACCAAGATGGCCGCCGAGGAGCGCTGCCACGCGAGTTCCCCCCTGAATGGGGAGACTGGTGGGGACACAGATGCGGAGAGGCTCCGGACACGCTACAAGGGACTGTGCATAGCGGCCTCCGCTCAAGATCATGCCCCAGAACTGTGGTCTCCCATATGCACACACACAATAAAAAGGATCTAAGGGAAAGGGGGGGGTGGAAGGAGGAGAGGGGGGTGGGGAGGGGGAGGAGGAGAGGTGGGGGGGGAGGAGAGTTGGGGGTGGGGAGGAAGAGTGGAGGGTGGGGGAGGAAGGAGGGGAGGGGGAAGCATAGAGAGGGGAGGGAGGGGGAGGAGAAAAGGGGGGGTGGAGGAGAGGGGGTTGGGGGGGAGAAGGAGAGGGGGAGTGGGGGGGAGGAAGGAGAGAGGAGGAAGGTGAAGGAGAAGGGAGGGGAGAGAAGAAGGAGGGGGGAGGAAGAGGAGAGTAGGGGGGGGGCAGCTGGTTGGGTTCCCACACACAGAAGCCAATCCCACCACAGGGGTCATTATAAAAGGTTTAAAAAATTAGTTGAGCCCCACGACCATTGTCTAGAGAGACTAAAGCCTATCACTCCCTATAAAGAGCTGACTGGGATGCTAGCCTCCCAGCTTGAGATGCCAGGGTGCAGGGCACAGGAGCCGCTAAGATGCTGAACAACGTAGCTTCTGGAGGTATATAGATAGGGCAGACATAAGTGAGCGGGGAGGCATGCTGTTTCCGCTACGTCTATGGCACTCACGCAGAGGGATTTCTGCATAAGAGCTGCTAGGAGATATGCAACTCACAATCTGAGGGGGGAAAGGTTCGCTGGGGAATTTAGACAGACTGACAAGGGATAATTGCTTGTTATGTTGGGCTCGGATTCACGGAGGGCAGGGTATATTTGTTCATCAGTGTAGATATCCTCATACACGGTAGAGTTACCCAGAAGAAGGGGGCTGCTCTGGACTTGATCATCTCAGACTGGAGGTCTATGAGTTAGCATTCTTCAAGGAGCTAAGTAGATGGGTTCCAGATGGGTGACGTGGTTTAGGGAGGGCAACAGAAGGTTAGACACAGGGCAAAGTTTTTCGTTATGTTTGGGAGGTGTTTTTTGATATGCAGTTTTTGTTCCATTTTCCAACATTGAAGAGTTTTGCGGAGTTGAATATAGTAGCTGATTATTAAAAACACGCCGGCGGGGTCCCCCGTACTGGCGTTCATGCGTTTCCACTTACGGTCCCTGAGAAAGAGGGATCGCACACAAGTCCCAGGGAGGTCGGGTCCCAGCAAGATGGAGAGATCCCTCTATAAGACTGGACCAGGAGACCAACCCCATGGGTGCAAGAGACACCCTCGAGGCTCCCGAGGTGGACTCTTGTTTTTTTATTATTTGATGTCACTGCTATGTTGATGTTATATATGCATGTTCTTTTTTGTTTCCTCCCTACTGTTTTTACCTGCATGTGGTCCCCCATCCCCCGCCTTCCCAAAATTTCCTCCCCTCCCTTTCCTCCCCTCCCCTCCCCCCCCCTTCCCCTCCTCCCGCCTCTCCCTACCTTCCCCTCTCAGGGGAACTTCAGCCACACCGGCAAAACACACAACAGACGGTACAGATGCGTCTCAGAACTACGGACCGGGCATGCTCCAAGGATGGAATCTTGGGTGAGTCCAAAGATATCAAGAAGGTATTCTACACACACATTAATAAATGGTGTTGATACTTATTTCCCATAACGTACAGGGCTTTAACAACCCAACCAAACGGAAGTTAGCCTATACAGACTATAAAAGGAAACACGCCGAAATCCTTTTTTTACAGGCGACACACTTCAGTAAATCAAGTGCTCCCAAATATCTTGACAAAGATTTTACCCAGGTTTTCACATCAGCTGCAGCAGTCATAAAACCAGGGGTAGCTATATTAATCCGGAACAGCATTCCGTTCGTAGTGCAGCTAACTAAACGTGATACTGATGGTAGATACATTATTGTTGTAGGAACAATTAGGGGGCAGAGAATCACGTTGGCCTGCTTGTATGCCCCCATCGAGAAGAGCATGATCTTTTTTGATAAGTTTTTCAGAACCCTGAACTCAGTGGTCCAAGGGTGCGTCGTGCTAGCTGGTGACTTTAACATGGTCATGCAACCGCACCTGGATAGGTCAGGGGTTGTAGGTCAGTACAACAAAGGAGCGGGTGTATCTTTGCGCCGGGGCCTCAAGAACAACCAGTTATCAGATATATGGAGGGAATTACATCCGGCAGACAGGGCAGACACTTTCTTCTCTCACCCCCATGGCTCGTACGGCAGAATTGATTACTTTTTTGTTTCCTCTCAACTGGTTCCTAAGGTTACTCGAGCAGGGATCCATGATATTTCATGGTCAGACCATGCACCAATAGAGCTAAGGTGCAATAATTTCCGTACTGACAGACCTGGGACGAACCGGAAACTTAATGAATCAATCCTAAAAATACCCGAAATATGTGATGTTATTGGCAACGAGATAGACCAATTCTTCAATATCAATACGGGCTCTGTCGACTCACAGCTTGTCCTATGGGAAGCCCATAAAGCAACGTTACGCGGCACGTTAATAAATATCACAGCCAGACGAAAGAGAGAAAGAGAGTCCAAAATTATTAATCTCCAAAACAAATTACAGACTTTTTCCTCTAACCATAAAAAGAATTTAGACCCCAAAACCTTACAGGTAAAAGATGTCAAAATTGAACTTAACATGCTACTAGCTTCCAGAGCTGACAATTCACTGAGTTGGTCAAGGTGAAAATTTTATGAGAAAGCGAACAGGCCGGATACAATGCTGGCCCGCATGCTAAAGGACAGGCAAGCTAAGTATAACATCCAAGCTATACGCTTAAAATCTGGTACCCCCACGTCTAATCCTCAGAAAATAGTAAACGAATTCGGCTCCTTCTATGAAACACTGTATAACGGTGAAAAAGTGGCACATAATTCTACAACGAGCGGTGCCCTAAGAGATTTCTTAGCCAGCTCGGAACTAGGGAGATTAACGGACACAGATAGAGCAGCTCTGAATGCTGACTTCACTATGGAAGAACTATCTCAGGCCATTAAAGAACTGAAGCCATCAAAGGCCCCTGGGCCTGATGGATTCTAAGGGCTTTACTATAAGAAATTTATAAAGCATCTCGCCCCAAGGTTGCTCCGCATGTTTAACGCTGTTTTAGCGGGAGCCCCAATCCGCAAGGAGATGTTAAAGGCGTCAATATCACTCATTCATAAAACTGGGAAAGACCCACTAGATTGCAAAAGTTACCGGCCTATATGATTGATTAACACTGATGCTAAATTATATGCTAAATTATTGGCCAATAGACTTAGGGCCTCATGCAGTAAGCGACGAAAATGTGAAATCGGCAAGCTTACCGATCAGCCATGTTATTGGCGATTTTCCCTCTCCGTATGCAGTAAGTGCCGAATCCCTTCAGAATCAAGCCGAAAACCATTCCGCCCACTCTCACGATGATTTGCCGATCACACACAGGTGTATCAGCGTGCATGGCGGGGTGCTGTTAGGTTCGCCAATCAAAATTCTTGCTGAATCAGGCGAAGCAAGTATGTATTGGATAGCGCGCCATATTTAAAGGCAACGTGTACTGTTAATAATTCTCTGTGTTGTTGGGAGTGAGAGAGAGAGAGACGCACAGAGCTGGGCGATTTAATATTTGCATATTGACTGAGGGACTTGTTGTGCATTGTGAGAGCTTTGTCCTTTGTTGTTTTGTTTACATCTTTGTCTTGTTTTGTATGTGGAAGTGTTTCGTGTGATTGGCTGTACATTTGTTTTTTGTGAGTGCTATAAGTATGCCCGCAAAGCGTGGGAAGAGTGATGCTGGTGTGAGTGGTAGTGCTACTCGTGCGAGTACGCGTCGGAGTGAACATACTGTTCAGGGGAGTGATGTTGCTAGGAGTGCGAGTGCTGTTGCTGGGAGTGTGAGTGCTGTTGCTGGGAGTGTGAGTGCTGTTGCTGGGAGTGCGAGTGCTGCTGGTGGCTCAGTTGCTGATGGGGTGTCTGGTGGTGGCGTGCTTGCTGGTGGCCAGCTTTTGGAGTCTCTTCCATTGGAACAAGGAGAGTCCAGTCAGCAGCAGGCAAGCTCTGAGCCTAAACGTGCTCGGAAGAAACGTGTGGAGCATCCACGTAATCCTCGCTTCAATGACCAGGAAAATACAGCTCTTGTCATTGGGATTCTGGAGCACTATGACAGTCTGTATGGACATTTAGTAGGTAAGTGTACCTTTCCATTCATTCTTCAAATACATGTGATCCTAGGTCATGTGAGTTTTGTTAATATGCAAATATGGGTCCATAATATCTATCAATGTTAATTATTGTTGAAACACATCTTTTTATCATGCGTTACAACGACAAGAAAACTCAAGCGTTCAATTTACGCTAACTATATACAATATTAATGCAAGCTTCCTTACATGTATAGGTTTAGAAGTGAATGCTCATGTGCTTCACATATTACACCTAAACCAGCATGTTTCATCATTCATTTCTATCTCTTGGAACAGCTAGCAGTGTAGGAAACTGGTGGTTGTATTATTATGAATTAACGTCATATATTTTGTATGTATTTCTAGTGCGGACAAGTTCATCAAGCAAAAAAGAAATGTGGGACAAAATAATAATTGGTGTGAATGCGTGTGGGAATCGGGTCAGGGACAAGATGAATTGTCGCAAGAGATTTGATGATATTAGGGCTAAATTAAAAAAGAAAATACAAGACCAATGCGTGCATGCTTCTGCCACTGGAGGTGGGCCGCCAGCACAACGTCTCATCTTAACTCCATTGGAGGAGCTGCTTCGTGAAAAATTACTTCCCGTTGTCGTGGACGGTTTGCCCGGTGACAGGGACATCGGAATTTATTCCTCACAATTTCCAGCAGGTGAGAAATGTTACTGTACTAGGCGTGTCGTTGCTTACAGTTATTTTACACATTTCCGCTGCTATTTGTACTTTCTTCCCAATATAAGCAAACCTACATCTATATATGTATATATGTCTGTCTCTCTCTCTCTCTCTCTCTCTCTCTCTCTCTCTCTCTCTCTCTCTCTCTCTCTCTCTCTCTCTCTCTCTCTCTCTCTCTCTCTATATATATATATATATATATATATATATAACTAAATATACATATAAGTTGTAATCATACTAAAACCAGTAAATAATATACCACATGGCATTGCGTGCTCATTTGCATGTCAATTCCCACAATCCTTTGCTGCAGTGGAAGCAATTTATGGTGGACGATTATGGGGAACAACAGGGTAGCACACATGTGTAAGACATGCTAATGAGAAAATATTACTAGGTACTGGTGCAGAACATATATATATATATATATATATATAATATTAATGTGTATTTTATTTATTTAACTCCTACAAACACGACATTACTGCCTCTTCAAATCATGCATCTAATATATTACATGCAACGGCCAACAAACATCACTTGCACTAACAAATGTGTTGAGGTTTATTAAAAGGTCCTTTTTTGCTTCATATTATATACAGACATCATAATGAGGCACACGTCGCATATGTTATTGTGTTCATAGCTTGCACACTTCAGAGTAATATTTTGCTCATCTACCATTGTGTTAAAGCAGCTGCAATTAATATGTAATCACAGCATACACGTCAACAGATGGGGTGGGGTTCAGAACACAGCCAAATAACAGGGTCATGTTACGGTCAACTTTGTTGACACCATTTTCACCTGCTTCAAGTAATTGAAAGGTCTGGTTGATTACTGTTTTTGGGGGAGGGACTACCGTTCTTACAACCTGACTAGCAAAACAGAAGGTAATCACAGTCTATTTGAAAGGTTCACTCTAGGTACTAAATCACCCAACAAGCCATTAGCTATCAAACCGTACGTCACACATTCGTTCACTCAGATCTATAGTTCAACTGATATCAACAACACATTATCACACACAGCATGTGTTGTGTTGTGTTGTGTTGTTGAGTGGCAGCCACATTCAGACGTGCAACAGCTTCTATTAATGTACCACACATATCCTCTAACAAAAACTATTTCTTTTCCAATATGACTTTCTTAATGATAAGCATTGTGAAAGTTCATCTCATGATAGTTATGTACATTATTATTGTGATATGAGTACACAACATATGCAGTGTATGCCCAATATTAATTATATTATCCTTTACTGCATAAACATAGTTACATAGTATACATTACTGCATAAACATAGTTTGTTGTATGTTACAGAACTAAAAAGCCCTAAGTACACTGGCATGTACATTGTCATTACAAATATTTATGTTCACTTTGCCACACACATTTTCAGTTCAGGAACTGATGCTGTTAGTTAGCCATAAAAACTCAACATACAGTACAGTAACTCTATCTTCAATATTTGCACATGTCAATTAACAACTGATGTTATTGTTCTATATAGTTGCTCCTGGAGGACATGTGTCACCTGAGACAGAACAAGTGTCTTCACCTGGGTCATGCAGCTCATCACACCTGGAAGAAGAGTGTATGAGGTGCATAAAATATAATATGTTCACTTCTATATGTTAGGTTAAAAAGTTCATTATTTGTTTTGCACATGTTATTTAAATAGGATTACTTACTGTCAGTGAAAATGTTTTTTTTACACAACATGTATTCTGTTTGTGATGTTAAGTATCATGTAGGAGTTGTGAGTTTTGAACAACTTTTCATTCATTCTTATTTCACACTGAGTCCAAACAGAATTCGTAAGTCAAGGTACATTTTAATGTGACGTTATAAAACGTATGAAAACATGTTAGGTGTTAGTTATCACAGTGTATAATTACATAGTAAAACAGCTCAGATTAACATGCCATTTCATTATGTGTACATTTATTTTTAGCACATGATGATGATGATGATGATGATGATGATGATGATGATGATGATGATGATGATGATGATGATGATGATGATGATGATGATGATGATGATGATGATGATGCCGCCAAAGACACAGAAATGCAATCAAGTGACCATGACGAGGTTCCCATTCAAAGAGTTACACAGGCTATTCCTACAGCAACTAGCACATACGCTGCAATAGTAGCTTCTGAAGAAATAATTGTTGAAGCAGAAAATCGTCGCCATTCAGATCTGATGTCAGTGCACGAAAGGATGATATCACTGCAGGAAGAAACGATATCACAATTGTCACATCTCCATAGAGTGTTCATTGAAGTGCCTAAACAAATGCAAAAAATTAACACGTCATTAGAAGCAATAGTTGTTCAGCTAACTCAAGCTAATCACTTGAGAATGACTACAGCAGCACATCCATTCAGCTTTACACCATCAGAGGATGGATGTTTACAGCAGCTGCAGCATTTATTCGAAGTAATCACTGGCATATACCTGGCATGTTCCTGGAATGCCACTCTGTTCACCCGGAGCATGCCGGGCTCCTTTTGCCTTCCCAGCCAGGCGCATTACATGGCTGACGCACGGTTGATGTGTTAATTAATAATGGTTCAGGATTTACTAGGCTGCAATGCTTCGCGTGACCGCCAGATGGCATAAATTCATGAATTGTAATGCAGTATATAAATGTATATGTATATATATATATATATATATATATATATATACTGTATAACAACAACCCCTATAACCCCTAACATTCCCATACAGTACTGTATATGCACATCAATGATACTATAGGCCGTCCCCTGGCGAGATGTGTTTGCAGCAGAGAGAGAATCGCTGCTCTCTCTGCGCAAACATCGGCACATTAAAAATTATTTAAAATACATTTTTATTTATAGTGTAGATGTGCAGGGGGTCTCCGGAGCTGAACAGCGTTGGTTTCAGGTCTGGGGACCCCCTGCTTCCCGAGATACAGCCCCCTTCATGAGGTGCCGGTATCCCTCTGCATTTAAAGGTCCCGATCACGTGATCGCGGCCTGTAAACAAAGCAGAGGGATACCGGCACCCCTTAAAGGGGCCTGTATCTCGGGAAGCAGGGGTCCCCAGACCTAAAACCAAAACATTTCTGCTCCGGAGACCCTCTGCACATGTACAGTATGAATAAAAAACATTTATAAATAAACACTCGTTCCTTACCTTAGCGGCTATGTGCTACGGTAATGAAGCAGTAGTTCTGTATTTTAATAATATTGTACAGTGAGCAGGGGGTTCCCTGAGCCAGAAATTAATGCTCAGGGACCCCCCCTGCTCCTGCACAATATTATTAAAATACAGAAATGCTGCTTCATTACCATAGCGGATAGCCGCTAAGGCAATGTAGGGGTTAACTCACCGTGCCCGCTTTATTGTGGGTAGCGGGGGTGGGTGAAGGGGGTATTTGGCCCTTGGTGTGAGTTTAGGACTTGCGGGGGGGGTTGCGGGTGCACTTAACCCCGTCACGACCGTAGCAGTTAATACCACTACGGTCATGAAGGGGTTAAGCCCTCCCGCTACCCCCCCGCAAGCCCTAAACAAGCACCGTTGGGGCTAATACCCCCTTCACCCACCCCTGCTACCCACAATAAAAAAAAAACTCACACACAGCAGCCGTCAAAAAATAAATAAATCAATCGAAATAAATAAATAAATAAATGACAATAAATAAATACATTTGAAATACATTTTCATTAATAGTGTAGATGTGCAGGGGGTCTCCGGAGCTGAACCGTGTTGGTTTCAGGTCTGGGGTCCCCCTGCTCCCCGAGATAAAGCCCCCTTTATGAGGTGCCGGTATCCCTCTGCGTTTAAAGGGCCCGATCACGTGATCGCGGCCTGTAAACAAAGCAGAGGGATACCGGCACCCCCTAAAGGGGCCTGTATCTCGGGGAGCAGGGGGTCCCCAGACCTGAAACCAATGCTGTTCAGCTCCGGAGACCCTCTGCACATGTACAGTATGAATAAAAAACATATATAAATAAACACTCGTTCCTTACCTTAGCGGCTATGTGCTATGGTAATGAAGCAGCATTTCTGTATTTTAATAATATTGTACAGTGAGCAGGGGGTTCCCTGAGCAAAAAATTAATGCTCAGGGGACCCCCTGCTCCTGCACATTATTATTAAAAATACAGAAATGCTGCTTCATTACCTTAGCTGATAGCCGCTAAGGCAATGAAGGCAGAATAGCATGTTTATTGGGGACATTTGATTTGCCCCCAATATACATTGCAATAAACAACATACAGTACACCCCCTGTGTATTTAAAATACATAAACAATAAATACATGACATACATATTTTTATTGTGTGTTTTAAACCTGCCTGCCTTCACTGTAATCTATGTAAAAACCCCTCCCCTATTGTGTGTTTTAAACTTCCTGCCTTCACTGTAATCCATGTAAAAAACCCTCCCCCTATTGTGTGTGAAGCTTCCCTGCCTTCATTGTAATCTATGTAAAAACCCCTCCCCCTACCTATTGTTTCTGCTAAAATTCCCTGCTTTGACTAATCTGTGTAATTCCCCCCTCCCCCTAGTGTGTCAGTAAAATCTGCCTGGCCTGTGTTTCTGTGAGTGCAGTGTACTGCATGTAAATGTGGGGAGGGGGATCCCATGTAAATAACCACACCCACACCCACTACCCACTACCCACTACCCACGGCCCCTCTGCTGCTTGCTGCAAAACAGAGACAAAAATTCAAACATACAAAGTAATGTCCCCTAACCCCTTAATCACCATAGCGGTTATTAACCTCTACAGTCATTAAGGGGTTAACCCACCCTCACCCACCACTCGGGACGCCAACATAACCTCCCACACTAACCCCCCCACCCGTGAGGCCTACCCACCCATCCACTACCCACAAGGGAGGCCTACCCACATACCGTTGGGGAAACACCCCCCCCCACCCCCAGTACCCACAATAAAAACAGTACAATGACCCACAATAAACAGCATTATATTTATTAAATACATTACCCACCCCCTGTGCCCCCCCTTAAATACAAGATTTATTCTTTTACATACAGGGTTCATAACGCAGCCCCACGCGAGTCCCCGGTGGGCTGGCAGGGCAACTGGACAGACCTAGAGTTTACCAGCAGCCCTTTTTACACAGGTTCTGGAGGCCTGCTGGTGGATCCTGCCAGCACCATGGCCCCCAGGTGGTCTCCTTTGGTTACCGTGGGCCACAATTGGGTCCCCACGGTAGGCCCAAGGATGTCTTGGAGCCCCGGGTCAGACCCACAGGTGTCTGTGGGGCCTCGGGTGGTTCCCTCGGGGGTCTGGGGAACTCACGGGTGCTCACTACGGGTCCACGGTGCCCCCAGAGAAGTGGGACCACACATCATCATCCCCGCACCTACGGGTCGGCGGTGCCCCCACAGAAGTGGGACCACACATCGTCATCCCCGCAGACTACGGGTCGGCGGTGCCCCCACAGAAGTGGGACCACACATCGTCATCCCCGCATGTGTCACCCGTGGAACCACCAGCCTGATACCCTTGGAATACCCGAAGATACCACAGGTGGTCTCCAGAGGTCCCACGCAGAACCATGGAACCAACCCTGAATGTAAAAAAAATAAACCTGGCCTATACATTCAATACATACACCCTCCCCCCCAACACCTACAGTACAATAATGATCAAAATAACTATTATCCAGATATGGATAATAGATTAATTGCCCATTATTAAAAACATTAACTAGCATATACAAATAAATAAAGTACTACTGACCTCATCAATACGAAGTGTCCGTGGCCAGCAACATCCTTGTCTTGACTGGGAAAAATGACCGTGTATGAGCTCCAAGAGCGTAGACAAATGGTGCCAGGCAGGGCAAAATCAGTATGAAGTAAATTGAATTGGAGTTGACACCGGGATATGTATAACGGGTAGGACTGTATTGTGGAGCAAAGGTAAGTGACAGGTAACGCAAGAGAGGGCTAGTAACGGGAAGATGAAATGGTACTCACTCAATCCCTGGCCCTGGCGAAACTGCCCGGTGTGGAGTCCCCGCGACTCACAAAGAATCACCGCTCTGCTCTCCTCCTTCCAGCTCCAGTCCTGTGTAGAAGCGTCTCCCTCTGTATCCGCGGCTGCTTCCGCTTCCGGTGGTGAACGCTGATCCTCGCAACAGTGACAGACAAGGTAAAGGATCCGTGGTCCACCCGCTCCAGGAGAAAAAAGGTAGGAACTCACCAGCAAGAGGGGTTAAAAACTAATTTATTGGGCTACATAAAAACAAAAAAACAGACAGTAACAAACTCTCCCACGCGTTTCACGCCCACTATGGCGCTTTCTCAAGGAGTACTGGGTAAGGGGAGGTCCTGGGTATTTAACATACTCCCCGTCATGCAAAACAGCTGATGTGAATAACCAATTGATTTTGTTTTGCAGAAAGAAAAAGACCAGAACAGAAGAAAAAACAGAATAAGGAAAAACAAGATGAATATATAAACTATACACAAATAACAGAAGAATGATAATAGTAATCAAGAATAAAAATAAATAAAATGAAATGCATAATGGACAAAGATAGTTCCTAATGTTGTGTCCCAATTAAATATTACCACATCCTGTCATGCCTCATATGTAATGATTAACTAACCAATGACTATAGCCTATCAAAGTAGATAGGTAATTAATTAACTCACTGGTGTAAGAATAAATTTAGACATACAAAGCTTCACATGGTATTGCAATAGAGATAATATTGCAATAAGTAGGTAAGTGGACACATACTGATATTAAACCATCTGAGTCACTAACATATTTAAACCAAACAAGGAGTTTCAAATAATACATCACCCTGGCAACCGGTAAAAATGACAAAATGACACTGGAGTCTGTACACATGCACAACCAGTGGTGGGATATAGAATAGATGGGATATAAGAAGATACAATGATAAAGTAACATCTATTGAAGCACAGTATATGTACCAATTACGTGTAATACTATAGTATGTCCTTAAAGGAAACTCTTCAAATCCCAGTCGATATTTAACCCATTGGGTACTAAGGTGTTGAGTGTAAATATCCAAAATGCCTCACGTCTGTGAAGCAAATTGGCTCTATCACCACGTCTGTAGTGCATTTTGACAGACTCCAGTGCAACACATCTGAAGTTCAACAGACTTCCCTTTTGACAAATGTCAAAATGATTAGAGACCGGGTGCAGTTTGTCTCTCTTAAGAATTAACCTCATATGCTCAAGTATGCGTTGCTTTAACGGTCGCGTGGTTAATCCCACATATCGTTTATTGCAACCACACATGAGCATATAGATCACATGGTCAGTGTTACAGGTAATACATGACAATATTTTGAACACTCTAGTATTCTCAGACCCTGAAAATGTTTTAGTCTTCAGGAGATATTTACACATCTTACAGTGGTGACAGGGATAGCAACCAACCAAGTTTGGAAAAATCTATTCTATATCCCACCACTGGTTGTGCATGTGTACAGACTCCAGTGTCATTTTGTAATTTTTACCGGTTGCCAGGGTGATGTATTATTTGAAACTCCTTGGTTTGGTTTAAATATGTTAGTGACTCAGATGGTTTAATATCAGTATGTGTCCACTTACCTACATATTGCAATATTATCTCTATTGCAATACCATGTGAAGCTTTGTATGTCTACATTTATTCTTACACCAGTGAGTTAATTATTTACCTATCTACTTTGATAGGCTATAGTCATTGGTTAGTTAATCATTACATATGAGGCATGACAGGATGTGGTAATATTTAATTGGGACACAACATTAGGAACTATCTTTGTCCATTATGCATTTCATTTTATTTATTTTTATTCTTGATTACTATTATCATTCTTCTGTTATTTGTGTATAGTTTATATATTCATCTTGTTTTTCCTTATTCTGTTTTTTCTTCTGTTCTGGTCTTTTTCTTTTTCTTTCTGCAAAACAAAATCAATTGGTTATTCACATCAGCTGTTTTGCATGACGGGGAGTATGTTAAATACCCAGGACCTCCCCTTACCCAGTACTCCTTGAGAAAGCGCCATAGTGGGCGTGAAACGCGTGAGAGAGTTTGTTACTGTCTGTTTTTTTGTTTTTATGTAGCCCAATAAATTAGTTTTTAACCCCTCTTGCTGGTGAGTTCCTACCTTTTTTCTCCTGGAGCGGATGGACCACGGATCCTTTACCTTCTCTGTCACTGTTGCGAGGATCAGCGTTCACCACCGGAAGCGGAAGCAGCCGCGGATACAGAGGGAGACGCTTCTACACAGGACTGGAGCTGGAAGGAGGAGAGCAGAGCGGTGATTCTTTGTGAGTCGCGTGGACTCCACACCGGTTTGTTTCGCCAGGGCCAGGGATTGAGTGAGTACCATTTCATCTTCCCGTTACTAGCCCTCTCTTGCGTTACCTGTCACTTACCTTTGCTCCACAATACAGTCCTACCCGTTATACATATCCCGGTGTCAACTCCAATTCAATTTACTTCATACTGATTTTGCCCTGCCTGGCACCATTTGTCTATGCTCTTGGAGCTCATACACGGTCATTTTTCCCAGTCTAGATTCATTACCGTTGTCTGCTCAGAGTTTAGTGCACTATTCATTTATTTTGAACTCACCAGCAATAGACCTTGTTTAAGGTCTTTTAGTTTCATTTTTTCATCACGTTTTATTTTTTCTACATTTTTTCAATTTAATACACAGTTTTCTTTTTCTTTTTCAATCTATTTTTCACCTACCTCATACCTGGCAACACTACTGATTCAATGGAAGTTCAAATGTCGGACTCTAGTCCTGTTGCAACCATGCCCTCACACTTTGATTTTAATTATTCAGACCACACTGCAAGGTCAAAAAAGGCAGGCTCAGTGTTTGATAAGGATTGTGCCCTTGTCTGTGAAGCAACAGAGGATTTGAAACCTCACTTTTTCAGACTAGAAAATTACATCACGCAAGATATAAGACTCTGGTGGGACCTGATCTCTCTTGAGAACTATGTAAAAGATAAAAGAATACCACGTGGCTTACGTATAAAAAAAGCACCCTCCTTTGGTTTTGATGACAGGGAATTTGAGGCACAGTGGATTAAAATCCTGGACCACTGCTCTTTCAAACTCATTGAACTTATAATACAACGTAAGCTTAAAGAAAAGTCCATTGCAGAGAAGCAAGTTAAAGAACTGCAAAAAAAACTTCTTGCATTTACTGATATTGATAAATTCAATGAAATGGATGCTAAATTAGTACAACGTGTTAACACCATAGAGAATGGCATCATGCTGGCCAAACAAAACAAATATGAACGTGATAAGGCGGATTATCTCAAAAACCAAATATATATGTGGCAGAGACCCAAGAGGCCTAAATCATCTAATAAAGGCAATAACTCTACAAATATTAATAAAAAACAGGAACAAGGGAATAAGTCTAATAAACCCATGAAGTCTATCCTTAGAAAATCCTCACAGACTGGTTACCAATTAGGCAAGAGCTTTGAGTCTGATCTGTCTGATAATGATTTTGTGGGCCCTAGTGTTTCCTTTTCAGAGAACGAGTCAGCAGCTTCTTCAGCTGATGAAAAAAGCAATCCTGTACCTCAACCAAAGACCACGAAACAACCGTCAAAAAACGAAGAAGGAGACGGAGAAGATCCAGACATCAACTGGTGGTCAGCTCCGTCAAAGAAAATGAGGTACCAGAATTAGAAGAAACTAATGTGATTAACATCTCTCAATACACACTGAGTAAATCAGAAATAGAAATTCTTGACCTGGGATTAACATTTGCACCCACTAAGAACTTTGACTTGTTCTCTACAATTGTGGACCTTTACAAGTTCACGAGAAAATTATCTTTAAAAAGATTTTTCAGACAAAAAGAATGCCAAGCTGATCTAAGGGGACCTTTCAATCCAAGTATTTCTGATATTAATCAGTCTACAACAATGCCTATTTTTGACATTAATGCTCACCTGTCATTTAAAGAACAGTGTCACCTACAGGATCTCTCAGAGCTACTAAGGGAACAAGAATCTATCTGTGAGGATTCTATACAGAACTTTCTAGGAAGAAAAGACTCTGGCCTGAAAAGACAGTCTACATTTTGTCCCAATTTCCTTAGAGGCCATGCCATAGATACTTCTCAAGTATCAGTTCAGAGAGATCTGAGACTCTTATCACAAGGCATCTCTACAATGGGTACTACTAGACAAACCACTGCCAATCTTACCCTTGCCCAGCGCGATGCATTAAGAAATATTCAAAATAACAACACCATCATTATTAAAAAAGCTGACAAGGGAGGAGCGGTAGTGGTGGTCGACTATGACTATTATATCAAAGAGGCCATACGCCAGCTAGATGATGTGGATTCATATGTATTATTAAAATCTGACCCCACACTTGACTTTGCACGTGAGCTTGATGAACTTCTGGATCTAGGAAAAATACTCCAGGTTTTGTCAGTCACTGAGTTCGAATTCCTGAGGTGTAAATGCCCCGTTATCCCAATTTTTCATCATCTACCTAAAATTCATAAGTCTCTCTTGGCTCCACCGGGAAGACCCATTGTGTCAAGCATAGGTTCTCTAGGTGAGAACCTTTCAATATATGTTGATCACTACTTACAGCCATTGGTCTCTGCCCTCCCCTTGCATCTTCTTGATACATCTCATGTACTCTCTATATTTTCAGATTTCACCTGGGCACCCCAATACTTATGGGTCACACTAGATGTGACCTCACTTTATACCAGCATTGCACACACACATGGCCTTATTTCTGCACGTTTCTTTCTGGAAACACAGTCGGATTTATCACCAGCACATATCACTTTTTTATTAGATAGTATTTCTTTTCTTTTGACACACAACTATTTTATGTTTGCAGGGAACTTTTATCTCCAAACGCGTGGCACAGCAATGGGAACATGCTTTGCCCCTTCATATGCCAACCTATTCATGGGTTGGTGGGAACAGTGCCACGTGTTTGGAGATGAGAACCCCTTTAGACATCTTATAGTCACTTATCACCGTTATATTGATGATTTGATTTTAGTATGGAAAGGCACCATCACTCAATTGCATGCCTTTATTTCACATCTTAACAACAATCCCTTTAATCTTTCATTCACAGCCCAGCACCATCACCATCACATTTCTTATCTTGATCTCTGTCTTTATGTTGACCTTAATATGAGTGTACATACAGACATCTACAGAAATCCCAATGCTCGTAACACCATATTACATGCCAAAAGCCCTCATGATAAGAATCTTTTTAGAGGCATACCTCGGGGCCAATTCCTACGCCTTCGTAGGAACTGTTTGAGCATTGAGGACTTTGAAATTAGATCACTTGAGATGATTGAGAGATTCGAGGCGAGGGGTTATGATCCTTTTATTCTTCAGGAGGCCTATCTTAGTGCAAAGATGGAGCCAAGAGAGAACCTTATAGGTAAACGGGGAACAGTCTCCTCTACTAAACTCAAAAAGAATACATCTCTTACTAAAGTAAATGACAATCTTCCAC
The DNA here is from genome assembly GCF_040206685.1 of Ascaphus truei. Lineage (NCBI taxonomy): Eukaryota > Metazoa > Chordata > Amphibia > Anura > Ascaphidae > Ascaphus > Ascaphus truei. Next base: position 285,950,020 of record NC_134484.1, on the reverse strand, counting down.
CTTTCTTCATTACCAGGTTTAGCAACCAATCATATGACATCAAAAAGATTATCAAGAAATACTGGCCCATACTAGCTACTGACCCTCTCCTTAAAGACATGGTGACCCATGATCCTCGTGTGGTCTTTCAAAGATCCCAAACAATGGGCAATTTGATTTCTCCTAGTGTGCCTAGATTAATCTCTAAACCTAAGGAATTTTTTCCAAACTTGGTTGGTTGCTATCCCTGTCACCACTGTAAAATGTGTAAATATCTCCTGAAAACTAAAACATTTTCAGGGTCTGAGAATACTAGAGTGTTCAAAATATTGTCATGTATTACCTGTAACACTGACCATGTGATCTATATGCTCATGTGTGGTTGCAATAAACGATATGTGGGATTAACCACGCGACCGTTAAAGCAACGCATACTTGAGCATATGAGATTAATTCTTAAGAGAGACAAACTGCACCCGGTCTCTAATCATTTTGACATTTGTCAAAAGGGAAGTCTGTTGAACTTCAGATGTGTTGCACTGGAGTCTGTCAAAATGCACTACAGACGTGGTGATAGAGCCAATTTGCTTCACAGACGTGAGGCATTTTGGATATTTACACTCAACACCTTAGTACCCAATGGGTTAAATACCGACTGGGATTTGAAGAGTTTCCTTTAAGGACATACTATAGTATTACACGTAATTGGTACATATACTGTGCTTCAATAGATGTTACTTTATCATTGTATCTTCTTACTGTATATCCCATCTATTCTATATCCCACCACTGGTTGTGCATGTGTACAGACTCCAGTGTCATTTTGTAATTTTTACCGGTTGCCATGGTGATGTATTATTTGAAACTCCTTGGTTTGGTTTAAATATGTTAGTGACTCAGATGGTTTAATATCAGTATGTGTCCACTTACCTACTTATTGCAATATTATCTCTATTGCAATACCATGTGAAGCTTTGTATGTCTAAATTTATTCTTACACCAGTGAGTTAATTATTTACCTATCTACTTTGATAGGCTATAGTCATTGGTTAGTTAATCATTACATATGAGGCATGACAGGATGTGGTAATATTTAATTGGGACACAACATTAGGAACTATCTTTGTCCATTATGCATTTCATTTTATTTATTTTTATTCTTGATTACTATTATCATTCTTCTGTTATTTGTGTATAGTTTATATATTCATCTTGTTTTTCCTTATTCTGTTTTTTCTTCTGTTCTGGTCTTTTTCTTTTTCTTTCTGCAAAACAAAATCAATTGGTTATTCACATCAGCTGTTTTGCATGATGGGGAGTATGTTAAATACCCAGGACCTCCCCTTACCCAGTACTCCTTGAGAAAGCGCCATAGTGGGCATGAAACGCGTGGGAGAGTTTGTTACTGTCTGTTTTTTTGTTTTTATGTAGCTTAATAAATTAGTTTTTAACCCCTCTTGCTGGTGAGTTCCTACCTTTTTTCTCCTGGAGCGGATGGACCACGGATCCTTTACCTTCTCTAACATCCTTGTCTTGTATACAAAATACATTGCCAATACAAAGCCAATACATTGCAAGTACATTCAGATATCAATTAACCCCTTAAACACCTTATCAGATAATAACCGCAAAGGTAATTAAGGGGTTAAGCCACACAGGCCCGATACCCACCCTTCACCCATGAATTTGTACAGTGGCTTCATCATGCAACTATATACAGTATATATATATATATATATATACAGTGTTCGACAATTATATACATTTACTCGCCCGGGGCGGGTAGATTTAACCCCCGGGCGAGTAAATATTGGCCCAAGCAGCACATGTGTGTTTTTTAAATTTCCCGCGCTCGCACTGCTGCTTTTCCCGCGCTCGCGCTGGAGAAAAAAAAAAAAGCCGGAGGCGGGTTCATGTTGCTGGGGGAGATTATCCCGCCTCCGGCTCTCTGAGCAGTGGCCTCCCTCCTCAGCGCTTCTACTCCTCCCCCTTCCGGCAGCCAGCCCTTCCACGCCTGTCTGCCTCAGGCCCCTGCAGGGCCATCTGTCACCCCTCCCATCGGGCCATCCGCCCCCCCCCTCGCATCGGGCCACCCGCCCCCCCTCACACCGGGCCACCCGCCCCCCCTCGCACCGGGCCATCCGCCCCCCCCCCTCGTACCGGGCCATCCGCCCCCCCTCACACCGGGCCATCCGCCACCCCCTCGCACCGGGCCATCCGCCCCCCCTCGCACCGGGCCATCCGCCCCCCCTCGCACCGGGCCATCCGCCCCTCCCTCGCACCGGGCCATCCGCCCCCCCCTTGCACCGGGCCATCCGCCCCCCTCGCACCGGGCCATCCGCCCCCCCCCCCTCGCATCGGGCCATCCGCCACCCCCCCCACCCTCACACCAATCTCTCCCGGCCTCCGTGACCCCCCCCCCTCACCCCACGCAGCGTCGGTGTGCCGCCTCTACGGACAGTCTGCCGATCTGTCAGCTGTTAAGGAAACCCCTGATGGCCAGCTCAGTTGTTAGCAGGGGAAATCCCCTAACTGGCTCTTCTCCCTGCTCTAAGCAGGGGAAATCCCCTCACCGGAGCCTCTCCCTGCTCTAAGCAGGGGAAATCCCCTCACCGGAGCCTCTCCCTGCTCTAAGCAGGGGAAATCCCCTCACCGGAGCCTCTCCCTGCTCTAAGCAGGGGAAATCCCCTCACCGGAGCCTCTGCCTGCTCTAAACCTGGGAAATCCCCTCACCGGAGCCTCTGCCTGCTCTAAGCAGGGGAAATCCCCTAACCCGAGCCTCTCCCTGCTCTAAGCAGGGGAAATCCCCTCACCGGAGCCTCTCCCTGCTCTAAGCAGGGGAAATCCCCTCACCGGTGCCTCTCCCTGCTCTAAGCAGGGGAAATACCCTCACCGGAGCCTCTGCCTGCTCTAAACCTGGGAAATCCCCTCACCGGGGCCTCTCCCTGCTCTAAGCAGGGGAAATCCCCTACCGGAGCCTCTCCCTGCTCTAAGCAGGGGAAATCCCCTACCGGCCCTTCTACATCTATCAGTGAATACTGCGGAGTCCCACTCTGGAGGGGGCGCGGCCCCTTGCAGAGGCCCTCTTGCCGTGCGGAGGCCCCCGCTGCCATGTGCGACCCCCTGCCTTACGGGTGAGTGTTTGTGTGTGTGAGTGACAGACTGTGATTGTGTGATTGTGAGTTTGTCTGAGTGAGTGTGTCTGAGTGAGTGTGAGTGTGTCACCCTCTCTCCCTCTCCCTGTGTCACCCTCCCTCTCTCTGTGTCGCCCTCCCTCTCCCTGTGTCGCCCTCCCTCTCCCTGTGTCGCCCTCCCTCTCCCTGTGTCGCCCTCCCTCTCCCTGTGTCGCCCTCCCTCTCCCTGTGTCGCCCTCCCTCTCCCTGTGTCACCCTCCCTCTCCCTGTGTCACCCTCCCTCTCCCTGTGTCACCCTCTCTCCCTCTCCCTGTGTCACCCTCCCTCCCTCTCCCTGTGTCACCCTCCCTATCCCTGTGTCACCCTCTCTCCCTCTCCCTGTGTCACCCTCTCCCTGTATCACCCTCCCTCTCCCTGTGTCACCCACCATCTCCCTCTGTCACCCTCTCCCTGTGTCACCCACCATCTCCCTCTGTCACCCTCTCCCTGTGTCACCCACCCTCTCCCTGTGTCACCCTCTCTCCCTCTCCCTGTGTCACCCTCTCCCTGTATCACCCTCCCTCTCCCTGTGTCACCCACCATCTCCCTCTGTCACCCACCATCTCCCTCTGTCACCCACCATCTCCCTCTGTCACCCACCATCTCCCTCTGTCACCCACCATCTCCCTCTGTCACTCACCATCTCCCTCTGTCACTCACCATCTCCCTCTGTCACCCTCCCTCTCCCTGTGTCACCCTCCCTCTCCCTGTGTCACCCTCCCTCTCCCTGTGTCACCCTCCCTCTCCCTGTGTCACCCTCCCTCTCCCTTTGTCACCCTCCCTCTCCCTGTGTCACCCTCCCTCTCCCTGTGTCACCCTCCCTCTCCCTGTGTCACCCTCCCTCTCCCTTTGTCACCCTCTCTCCCTCTCCCTGTGTCACCCTCTCCCTGTATCACCCTCCCTCTCCCTGTGTCACCCACCATCTCCCTGTGTCACCCACCATCTCCCTCTGTCACCCTCTCCCTGTGTCACCCACCCTCTCCCTGTGTCACCCTCTCTCCCTCTCCCTGTGTCACCCTCTCCCTGTATCACCCTCCCTCTCCCTGTGTCACCCACCGTCTCCCTCTGTCACCCACCATCTCCCTCTGTCACCCACCATCTCCCTCTGTCACCCACCATCTCCCTCTGTCACCCACCATCTCCCTGTGTCACCCTCCCTCTTCCTGTGTCACCCTCCCTCTCCCTGTGTCACCCTCCCTCTCCCTGTGTCACCCTCCCTCTCCCTGTGTCACCCTCCCTCTCCCTGTGTCACCCACCCTCTCTCTGTGTCACCCACCCTCTCTCTGTGTCACCCTCTCTCCCTCTCCCTGTGTCACCCTCTCCCTGTATCACCCTCCCTCTCCCTGTGTCACCCTCCCCCTCTCCCTGTGTCACCCTCCCCCTCTCCCTGTGTCAACCTCCCCCTCTCCCTGTGTCACCCTCCCCCTGTGTCACCCTCCCCCTCTCCCTGTGTCACCCTCCCCCTCTCCCTGTGTCACCCTCCCCCTCTCCCTGTGTCACCCTCCCCCTCTCCCTGTGTCACCCACCCTCTCCCTGTGTCACCCCCTCTCCCTGTGTCACCCACCCTCTCCCTGTGTCACCCCCTCTCCCTGTGTCACCCACCCTCTCCCTGTCACCCTCCCCCTCTCCCTGTGTCACCCTCCCCTCTCCCTGTGTCACCCTCCCCTCTCCCTGTGTCACCCTCCCCTCTCCCTGTGTTGTTCTGACTAGGAATTTATTAAATGTATTTTATTTATATATTTTATTTTAAAGCGGGGTTGGGGGCGGGACTATGGGCGGAGTTGGGGGCGGGACTAGGGGCGGAGTTGGGGGCGGGACTAGATGGCGAGTAGATTTTTTGGTTGGGCGAGTAGATTTTTGGGTGATTTGTCGAACACTGTATATATATATATATATATATATATATATATATACTGTATATATATACTGTATATATATACAGAGAGAGAGAGAGATATACTGTATACTGTATATATATATATACAGTATACACAGAGATATACTGTATACTGTATATATATATACACAGTATATACACACACATGATGAACCAATATACAAATAAATGTAGAAGGGTTATCAAAACCATACTGTTCTACAACCAAACACTTCTCCATACAGACACACTACATTAAAATCAATTTCCTTTAAAAATCCTAACCAATGAAAAACCTCACATTCCAATATATATGATGCATAAAATCTATGCACCATATACATTCTGCAAATGAATCAACCAAGTAAACCAAAATCTATTATCAATCATTATTTACATCCCTAAACAATTCACATTCCATCAAGAACAATGAAACAATTAACTAATTCACGCCTGGAGCAGAACAATTTAGCCTGTGAAAAAATACAGTACTGACCAGAATACAACCTTTAAAACCAAGGCAACACACAATACAATACCAAGGAATACATCTATCTAATTTTAAAATACTTTAAATTCACAATAATGCAAAGCAGCATAGACAAATTAATTTAAAACACATTAAATTAAGCTTTTAAAACAACATCATTTCTTACCCTGTATGTATATATCTCTCTAGACATATATACATACATACATACAGTGGCAAGAAATGATATACCACAAAAAAAAAAATACACGTTAAAAAACCTTTTGAAAAAATTAACAAGTTAAATAAAATAAATTTCTTTAGTTCACTTACCATTACTTGCCCCCACCGATTCCCGTTGCGCAGCTTACTCACGAACCAATCCACGATCAGGAACCCATAAAATAAAAAACCATAAAATAATAAACATTAAACTAAAAATCCAAATCAATCCACGGGTCTTCTACTTGTAATCCATCTTTATCTTCATCTGTATTCTTCTTTCTTCTATCTCCTTCCAGCGGGGCGGGGCAGGGTCTTCTCCCCGTCTGCGGCCACGCCCTGGTCTTCTTTCTTGCCCGGAGGTCCTTCCTCCGCGGCGTCTGGCTTCAAAATGAGACGACATAGGCTTTTAAAGGCCTATGACGTCACATTTTTCGTCATGGTTCCCACGGTCCTGATTGGGCCGTGAAAACCATGTGTTTTGGCCGACAAAAAAAAAAATGATGACGTCACTTAAAGGGAATGAAAGCACAGTCAATCAGAATGGCTTTGCTTCAATTGCCTTTAAGATGACGTCATGAAAAGGCACATGGCCGCCCTCACATGGTATGGTAGCCAGGGAAACTGGCACCTCATAAAGGGGGCTGTATCTCGGGGAGCAGGGGGTCCCCCAACCTGAAACCAACGCGGTTCAGCTCCGGAGACCCCCTGCACATCTACACTATCAATAAAAATGTATTTAAAATGTATTTATTTGTATTTATTTATTTATTTAGATTATTATTTTTTTTTGGCGGCTGCTGTGTGTGAGTTTTTTTTTATTGTGGGTAGTGGGGGTGGGTGAAGGGGGTATTAGCCCCAACGGTGCTTGTTTAGGTCTTGCGGGGGGGTAGTGGGAGGGCTTAACCCCTTCATGACCGTAGCGGTATTAACTGCTACGGTCGTGAAGGGGTTAAGTTCGTGAAGGGGTTAAGTGCACCCGCAACCCCCCCGCAAGTCCTAAACTCACACCAAGGGCCAAATACCCCCTTCACCCACCCCCGCTACCCACAATAAAGCAGGCACGGTGAGTTAACCCCTTCATTGCCTTAGCGGCTATACGCTATGGTAATGAAGCAGCATTTCTGTATTTTAATAATATTGTGCAGGAGCAGGGGGTACCCTGAGCATTAATTTCTGGCTCAGGGAACCCCCTGCTCACTGTACAATATTATTAAAATACAGAAATGCTGCTTCATTACCGTAGCACATAGCCGCTAAGGTAAGGAACGAGTGTTTATTTATATATGTGTTTTATTCATACTGTAGATGTGCAGAGGGTCTCCGGAGCAGAAACGTTTTGGTTTTAGGTCTGGGGACCCCCTGCTTCCCGAGATACAGGCCCCTTTAGGGGGTGCCGGTATCCCTCTGCTTTGTTTACAGGCCGCGATCACGTGATCGGGACCTTTAAACGCAGAGGGATACCGGCACCTCATAAAGGGGCCTGTATCTCAGGAAGCAGGGGGTCCCCAGACCTGAAACCAACGCGGTTCAGCTCCGGAGACCCCCTGCACATCTACACTATCAATAAAAATGTATTTGAAATAATTTTTAATGTGCCGATGTTTGCACAGAGAGAGCAGCGGTTCTCTCTCTGCTGCAAACACATCTCGCCAGGGGACGGCCTATAGTATCATTGATGTGCATATACAGTACTGTATGTGTATGTTAGGGGTTATAGGGGTTGTTGTTATACAGTATATATACAGTATATACTGCATTACAATTCATGAATTTCTCGGCTTCAAAGACAACAGCTCGCAAACGCCCCCATGTGTTTTTACACGGCATTGCAGTATTGCAGCCAGCCGGAATAAAATGCTTAAATCACTGCCGCGGAAATAACGCTATACACCCCGTGAGAAAATGATACAAAACTGCACATCACCGGGATACTCTGAAATTTGCAGAGCTAGCCAAGTGAGAATAAAGTTGGTCTCTACTGTACATGCTACTACTTTTTCACCCCAGTCATCTGATGTTCATTCCCCAGGTCGGGATGTTACCGGTAAAGTAGCTGAAAGTTCTCTGCATGTTCCTGACAACATCCTACCACTGCCATCTGTAGAAAATCTGGAACTGACACCTACAAAGGAGGAGCCAAAAACAAAAATGCACAAGCAGTTACTACTGACCAGTTTTTGGACACAAACCAAAAAACCCAAACAAGAAACGGAGCAAGCATCAGTTGTGAACAAGTTGGTACACAGTGCACAAGTGTCACTGGCCACAAGCCCTGCCCGTGAACAGTCACTGGCTATAAGCCCTGCCTGTGAACAGTCACTGGCCACAAGCCCTGCCCGTGAATAGTCACTGGCCACAAGCCCTGCCCGTGAACAGTCACTGGCCACAAGCCCTGCCCGTGAACAGTCACTGGCCACAAGCCCTGCCCGTGAACAGTCACTGGCCATAAGCCCTGCCCGTGAACAGTCACTGGCCACAAGCCCTGCCCGTGAACAGTCACTGGCCACAAGCCCTGCCCGTGAACAGTCACTGGCCACAAGCCCTGCCCGTGAACAGTCACTGGCCACAAGCCCTGCCTGTGAACAGTCACTGGCCACAAGCCCTGCCCATGAACAGTCACTGGACACAAGCCTTGGCCGTGAACAATCACTGGCCACAAGCCCTGCCCATGAACAGTCACTGGCAACAAGCCCTGCCCGTAAACAGTCACTGGCCACAAGCCCTGCCCGTGAACAGTCACTGGCCACAAGCCCTGCCCGTGAACAGTCACTGGCCACAAGCCCTGCCCGTGAACAGTCACTGGCCACAAGCCCTGCCCGTGAACAGTCACTGGCCACAAGCCCTGCCTGTGAACAGTCACTGGCCACAAGCCCTGCCCATGAACAGTCACTGGACACAAGCCTTGGCCGTGAACAATCACTGGACACATGCCCTGCCTCTGAAGTGCCACAGGCAACAAGCCGTGCCCCTGAAGTGCCACAGGAGAGTCAAAGTGGCTCTGTTGTGCTTAAAGTTGTAGCCAAACGGAAAAGAAAAATCCAAGAAACAACAAGCAGGCCTGTGACTTGGTCTCAAAAGGAAATAAAATAATAACTGTTATAATTAACTATATCTGTATTTGTCCTTGTTTTGTTCACTTTAGATTATGTAATTAATATTGAATGTATGATGAAGACCTGTTGTTTCCAAACATTCAAGTATGTCCTTGTACACGTGAAGGTTTGGAAAAATTAACAGTCCGAATGAATGAATATTTTAATTTATATTTATGTATTAATCATCTGTTCAGTAATGGTCCAACATTACCCAGTTGCTATGTTTGGAGAAGCTGCAATTCACTTAGCTGCAAAACATTGTATTTGGGTGTGTTTCATAGGTATTTTAGCTAGTAATTGCATGTCAATATTATTCACATGCAACTTAAATCAAACATCTAATTAACTGCTAACATCTTTATTGTCCGTGTAGAGCAGGATGAAGTGTTAAATATTACTTACCTTCACCTTGCTTGAACTTTCTTAATGTTGTCCTTTCATCATGTATGAGTACTGGTTTCAATCACATATCTGTGAATGTTTAGTAATATATACAGTGGCGACACACTTTATTCTCGCTCGGCTAGTCCCGCAAATTTGGGTATACTCGGGTGTATTGAGGTTTGTGATCGTTTTCTGCCGGAGTGTATAGCGTTATTTTCCCAGCAGGGATTGAAGCATTTTATTCCGGCTGGCTGCAATACTGCAATGCCGTGTAAAAACACATGGGAGCGCTTGCGAGCTGTTCTCTTTGAAGCCGTCCCCTATAATGAATTGTAATGCAGTTTATATACTGTATATATATATATATATATATACTGTATAACAACAGCCCCTATAACCCCTAACATACAGTACTGTACACATACAGTACTGTATATGCACATACATAAATGATACTATGGGCCGGCGGGGGCGAGATGTGTTTGCAGCAGAGAGAGATCCGCTGCTCTCTCTGCGCAAACATCGGCACATTAAAAATAATTTTAAATACATTTTTATTTATAGTGTAGATGTGCAGGGGGTCTCGGGAGCTGAACCGCACTGGTTTCAGGTCCGGGGACCCCCTGTTTCCAGAGATACAGACCCCTTTATGAGGTGCCGGTATCCCTCTGCGTTTAAAGGGCCCAATCACGTGATCGTGGCCTGTAAACAAAGCAGAGGGATACCGGCACCCCCAAAAGGGGCCTGTATCTCGGGGGGCAGGGGGTCCCCGGACCTGAAACCAAAACGTTTCTGCTCCGGAGACCCTCTGCACATGTACAGTATGAATAAAACACATATAAATAAACACTCGTTCTTTACCTTAGCGGCTATGTGCTATGGTAATGAAGCAGCATTTCTGTATTTTAATAATATTGTACAGTGAGCAGGGGGTTCCCTGAGCCAGAAATTAATGCTCAGGGACCCCCCCATGCTCCTGCACAATATTATTAAAAATACAGAAATGCTGCTTCATTACCATAGCGGATAGCCGCTAAGGCAATGAAGGGGTTAACTTACCGTGCCCGCTTTATTGTGGGTAGAGGGGGTGGGTGAGGGGGGTATTTGACGCTTGGTGTGAGTTTAGGACTTGCGGGGGGGTTGCGGGTGCACTTAACCCCTTCACGACCGTAGCAGTTAATACCGCTACGGTCATGAAGGGGTTAAGCCCTCCCGCTACCCCCCCGCAAGCCCTAAACAAGCACCGTTGGGGCTAATACCCCCTTCACCCACCCCCGCTACCCACAATAAAAAAAAACTCACACACAGCAACCGCCAAAAAATAAATAAATAAATCGAAATAAATAAATAAATAAATGACTATAAATAAATACATTTGAAATACATTTTTATTTATAGTGTAGATGTGCAGGGGGTCTCCAGAGCTGAACCGCGTTGGTTTCAGGTCGGGGGACCCCCTGCTCCCCGAGATACAGCCCCCTTTATGAGATGCCGGTATCCCTCTGCGTTTAAAGGGCCTGATCACGTGATCGCGGCCTGTAAACCAAGCAGAGCAGAGGGATACCGGCACCCCCTTAAGGGGCCTGTATCTCGGGGAGCAGGGGGTCCGCAGACCTAAAACCACATCGGTTCAGCTCCGGAGACCCTCTGCACATCTACACTATCAATAAAAATGTATTTTAAATGTATTTATTTATATTCATTTATTTATTTATTTATTTAGATTTATTTATTAATTGTGCTGCTGCTGCTGCTGTGTGTGAATTTTTTTTATTGTGGGTAGTGGTGGTGGGTGAAGGGGGTATTAGCCCCATCGGTGGTTGTTTAGGGCTTGCGGGGGGGTAGCGGGTGCACTTAACCCCTTCACGATCGTGAAGGGGTTAAGTGCACCCGCAACCCCCCCGCAAGTCCTAAACTCACACCAAGGGCCAAACACCCCCTTCACCCATCCCCGCTACCCACAATAAAAAAAATTCACGCACAGCAGCCCCACAATTAATAAATAAATCTAAATAAATAAATAAATACATGAAGAGAAATAAATATATTCTGTATATATATATATACTGTATATATACAGTATATATATAATAACAATCCCTATACATATACAGTATATACTGTGTATGTATATACTGTACATATATATATATATATATATATATATATATATATATATATATATATATATATATATATATATATATATATATATATATATATATATATATATATATATATATATATATATATATATATATATATATATACACACAGTATATACACACACATGATGAACCAATATACAAATACATGTAGAATGGTTATCAAAATCATACTGTCCTACAAATAACGCTTCTCCATACAGACAATGTAGACAATGTAGAATATATAGACAAACAGTATATATTACAGTACAGAATATAGTACAGAATATATACACACACAGTATATACACACACATGATGAACCAATATACAAATACATGTAGAATGGTTATCAAAATCATACTGTCCTACAAATAACGCTTCTCCATACAGACAATAATAATAATCCATTTAATAATCCTAACTGATCTTACAATATAAAACATAACATTCCAATCCACACAGTACATTGCATTTAAATTGTATAAATGATGCATAAAATCTATGCACCATATACATTCTGCAAATGAATGTTAACAATATCATTGCAAGCTACTGTACCAGTAAATACAAACACGTCAACTATTTTAACCAATCAAGTAAACAAAAATCAATATATACTGTAAGTACCAACCAGAAAACTCAATTTAAAACCAAAGCTAACCCTTACAATACCAAGAATTACATCTATCTAATTGTAAAAAACATTATACATTAT